>NW_013672018.1:33392-36514 GCF_000517525.1 Limulus polyphemus | reverse complement strand
TTACGATAGAAATCGATGATAATCCAGTAGGTCCATAAGACTGTTTACATTTTATCGATTTCTATCGTAATAATAAGAGTAATAGTAAAACAGTCTTATGGACCTACTGGATTATCATCGATTTCTATCGTAATAATAAGAGTAATAGTAAAACAGTCTTATGGACCTACTGGATTATCATCGATTTCTATCGTAATAATGACAGTAATAGTAAAACAGTCTTATGGACCTACTGGATTATAGTCGATTTCTATCGTAATAATTGGAGTAAATGTAAAACAGTCTTATGGACCTACTGGATTATCATCGATTTCTATCGTAATAATAAGAGTAAATATAAAACAGTCTTATGGACCTACTGGATTATCTTCAATTTCTATCGTAATAATAATAGTAATAGTAAAACAGTCTTATGGACCTACTGGATTATCGTCGATTTCTATCGTAATAATAAGAGTGATAATCCAGTAGGTTAACAGTAAAACAGTCTTATGGACCTACTGGATTATCGTCGATTTCTACCGTAATAATAACAGTAAATGTTAAACAGTCTTATAGCTGTTATTAGAAAAGAATATTTACTTCGACGAGTCAACAACATGACGATCCAAAATTTTTATTGGTAATAGGGCCTTCCCGACTTTCTATACACTACATCCAAACGTTTCCAAGAAAAACACTCCAATTTTATTTCAATTGAAATTGTAATCTCTCCAACTTTCCAATTTTTTAGCAACGCACAGCAACCACGAAAGGAATAAAGATAAATAATTCTCTTCTGAGTATCCTCGGTCATCTAGCTAATTTCTAAGTTTAAATTTTGGAAAGGTCTCAACCCGAAATACCAAGTATTACTACTACTTCATATTGATATGAGTACACGTATCTGAACCGTCCCTTGATATGGTCGTCCCTACCCAGCAGCTCAGACACAGGGTCGAATTTCTGGCCATTCAATCAAAGTCCTCGTCGGTCTCGACTTTTGGGGGGAGGTCAGGTACATTTTTTTACCTCTTCTCCCAATCTAGCCATTGGCGTATACTTCTTTGTTAATTTGAATTTCCTGCAAATCTATTGATGGTTATCTGCTCTAGCCGTCCTTAATTTTGAAATGATAGACTAGAAGAAAGGCAGCTAGTCAACACCATCTACCACCAAATGTTTGGTTACTCTTTACCAACGAATAATGGGATTGACTGTAACATTATAATGCCATCACGGCTGATCGGGCGAATATGTTCTGGGACAGGATTTGAAGTTACGACTCTCAATTTGCGAGTCGAGTGCCCTAACCACCAGGCTATGTCAGGCCTTTGGTGTAACCAACTCTACCAGACAAACAAGGATTAGTACATCTTTACGACATCCGTTTAACAAAAATATGATATTACACGTAGAACACTTCAGAAAAAAGTTAGAAAAATGTACCTAACCGGTAGAATAATCTCAATAAAGATATGTTCTAAAATACTTAAATAAGGGTGAAACTCATGACTATTGTATTCATTACAGAGGATTCTCGGTATTTGTGTAGGCCTAGATTACATAGAAGCTTTTTATAATTCACAGAAAAATTTACATGAAAACTAAAATATTGAATGTATACATTTGAAGACGATTATTACCGAAACAATGATGCTCTTTAGATTTAAGTAGGCACGTATTTGTTTGCCACAAAATAAATATAACATTTCTTTAAGACTAGACCTGCTGCCAGGTATGCACTGATAAATGTATTTCCACCCTCTCGTACACCTTCAAGTCTACTATGCACTACATTATCAAAAGTTAGTGCAAAGCTACACTAGAGCTATCTGCACAAGTTGGCTCTTATTCAGCAGTGATCGATTAGGGGGAATGCAGCTGGTCAACGCCACAAACTGCCAACTTTTGGACTATTGTTTTTTACTAACGAATAGTGGGATTGGCTGACACATCATAAAGCCTCCACGGCTGAAAGGATGAACATGTTCTGTAACTGGGATTGGAACCCGCGACTCGCAAATTGCAAGTTGAACGCCATAACCACCAATTACCAAAATAAAAAGCCTTGAGATAGTAAGGATATATGCATCCCATAATTCGCCACGCCTTACACAGCCTCGTGACAGAATGAAATGTAATTAGATCGAGAAGGTCACGTGTAAAACATCATACCACAAGGCACTGCGATATCCCTGTCCCTTTTATTTTAGCATCATACATCTTTGTAGTGTGTGCATGTATGTAAACATGTTCCGTTTGCAGAGCGGCAAGTGTGAGGGCTTATAACGCTTGAAATCGAGCTTCGACAGTCGCGTAAGGCACAGCACATTGTGTAGTTTTGCGTTTAACAACGAACAAACAAATCCGTTCCGTTAGTTTTTTATTGATACTCATATTTCATAATCCCACTTTTCTCTCGTGTATCACCCTTCACATTTTGTATAGAGTTATAAAACAAGCTGTTCTAGAATCTCATTTGATTTGTTAGCCCATAACATCGTAACTTTGAAAAAATGATATTGACATACTTGGAACGTTCAAAACTCATCCCTGAAAAACGTATAAACATACCTGTACTTTGACCTTCTAATGTAACAGAGAACAGTTGCATGGCCAGGAAATGTAAAGAAAGCATGGTCTAGTTCTTTGAAAACGAGGCGATATACACTTCACAAGTATTTAGTCATAAAAACCACTACGCAACAAGGAGTGGCACAGGGAAGGAAGGGAATATGAAGTAGAATTTGGTGTGAGAATTAAAACTCACAAGTAGTAAACTATTGCTTTCCGATACTGCAAAATGAAAATTAAAACAAATATCCTGTTCTTGGAAGTTTCAACGACTCATCAAAAGAGGTAGCGGAAAACAGACTGATGATATAATACGCTATTCTCGACGGTCGGTGGGGTCCAGTATACACACAAATACATACATATATATATATATATATACTTATATATGTGTACATAGAGAAAATAAAATATTACTATGTTTGATGTGTATCATAGCGCTATTGATTCTACTGTTATTCTGATATTACATAATTAATACCTAACAGAAGGTTTAATTACCTTATTTTTCGGTGTATAAGACGCACTTTTTTACCCCAAAATTTGATGTCAAAATCTGCTTGCGT
>NW_013672018.1:28893-32556 GCF_000517525.1 Limulus polyphemus | reverse complement strand
ATTACTCCTTTGATCTCCCACCAAATGCAAAGCATCACTTTCTGCAGATGGAGTCCAGGTTTCGGTGTCGGAAGTGGTTTTTGTCTAGGACTGAGCCATTGTTTTTGACGTTTATTATTCGCATAGAGAATTTATTTTTCATCACCGATGACAATTCTGTCCAAAAATGGTTCATGCGCATTACGCGCCAGAAGAGACGAACCAACGTTCACACGTTGGAAACAATGACCATCGGAGAGTTCGTGAGGCACGCAAACACCTTCTTTATGAAGTTTTCTCATGTTCCGTAGATGTTTATGTATTGTTTCATGAGAGACATGCAATTTCAGGGCCATTTCACGAGTGAGTTGCCTTCGGTTAGACTCAACAAGCGTCTTCAGAGCACCAATATCAATTCCAACATGTCGGCCCCTGCCATCACACTTTTTAAGGCTAAAGTCACCCGAACGAAATTTGCTGAACCATCGTTGACACTTACGAACGTTCAAATCATTTCCATAAACTTCTTTGATATTCTTTTTGGCTACAGAGGCGTTGTTTCCCTTCTTGTATTCAAACAGCGTTACGTGCCGAATGTGTGTCTCGTCGTGCGCCATCACTATTAGGGATTAGAGTATACCAAACTTTACACATTATATAGGCTACACTAATGTGACGTTTGAGCGGTTCGTTTAACTATCATACGTGGTTGTGAGGTGGTTAATGAAAGTGTTCCAAAACGTGACATTAATTAGTTGACGACCTAATACTTTTTTAGAGCCATGCGCAGAAACACATTGTTGTCTTATTTTAGTTCTAGCATCACTGAAACCGTATTTTATGTAGTTTTTTTTTCTTGGTATGTGCAGTTATACATAATATATAAAATGGACGTTTTAGTGGTTATTTTATATCCTCTACATAAACTAGCTTTGAAATTATTAAAAATAACTTATCCGTGTTTGTTTGTTTTGTTCTCGTGTATATTTTTACAACAATTTCTACATAATATAGAGTTTAACATCATTTTATTTCAGCGGAATGATTTTTGATGGACATGATGTATTGTACATTTATCCCAAAGTTAGTGAAGATAGCAACTTCCAGTCACATCTAATTTTTTGGGATTCTGAAAAAGGACCGGCTAGGTTTACATGCGGTAAATATTTTTTTACTTTTAAATGTAAAAAAAAGAACAAAAACGTATTTATTCCTAGTTTATTTTTAATTGTTATTTCACTTGCTACACCAAGTTCATCCTAGAAACTATCTTAGTAACTATCTTATTTAACTAAAACTTAAGCCTACTCTGTTATTTTGCGTGCAGGTTTTTCCAACATAAATAAACATTATTACAAACTTATAAGTTTTGGTATCAGAGTTCTTAAGGTCAAAAGCAAGTACCTGATGTATTTATAATGTAATGTGTCCTGTCGGATTATTTGGTAAAAGCAATGCGAGATCCAGTCCACGTAACAATATATACAATTAAATTTTAATTCTTCTTTAACGTTTGCTACAAACCATTTTCGTTTTTAGGCTTAAAGCACAAATAACTTTGCAATGGAAATTCCTCGCTAATAGTTCTACGGCTAACATACAAATAAACTTACTTTGGAATTACACGGCTTATTTGATCGAGTAATTTAATAGACTGTAAACACTAAATATACACGATCACTCACTAAATTTTCTTAATTCTCATTGACATTACCATTCAATCACTGCTTACTAGTAATTATGGTTAGATATTAGTCGAAGCTACTAGATATTGACGTCATTGTCATCGTGAGCTTTCTAGGTATTCTAAGACTACGTTTACGTACTTACTTAATCTTAACATCATATGCTTTATAACTAAGATCTATATCAAAACAAATGAAAATATAGCTTACAACAATACCATAAATCAAACTAAGATATAGAGGTTTGAGTACATTATATTAAAGCAATTTTGAATATGCAAGTCACATGACAACAACAAATGATATGAAGTCACTGTAGAACAGAATATATCAGAAAAAAATTTGCATTGTTTGATGTTCTTATGTAGTGTGAGGTCAACGAAAATTGGTCGCTTTTGGGAAAGGTACGTCTGACCTTTCTCATGTGCACTATTCATACACTGAGATCATAAAGATGTGTTTAAACGACAAGGATTTAAATTTGCAAGACGAGGATATCCTTCATACTTAATGGCATTAGAAAAGAAGGGAACGTGGATCAACTTGGGGTACAAGGACCATCCAGAAAGATACCTGCGACGAGTCTTACCCCAGCTATGATAAGAAAAGTTCGGCGCCTTGTAACAGATGAGAAATTACGAACACAAACGTTAGTGGCAAAACCGTTCATGCCTCAGGTAACAATATGCAGTACAATCAAGAAGCATCGACATCTGGAACCGAGACTAACAGGGTATGGGTTCCCAATGATAAATCTTCCTTCATATTTTCAGTTGAATCAGACTATTGAAACAGATGCTGGGAGATCGTCATTCTCGTATACTAGATAATTTATGGAAAGTAAACAGGGAGAAGTGGTGTGCACTGGACATAACCTTACGACACATCATTTTACAATGCAGACTACGCTGCAAGACTATTGTCAAGATGCACAGTCGCCAGAAAGAGCATGACCTGACGTGGCGACGTTGATTGAAATGAAGAGTTGAGGCTCCAAAATCGTTTTAATATAATGTATTTAACCCACCGTAATCATATCCGTTATAAAGCCACCAGGTTCAGGTGTAATACCTTCATGTCCTGCCTGCGGTGCGCGAAATGGTTTCATAAATCTCCTAGATTGCTAGTATTGCTATTAAAACTGGACTTGTATAAAAACACACTCTAGACCTTCACATAAATATATAGAGTTAAAACAACTGTAGTCAATGTCAGGCCTTGAGAGTGGGATCAGTTTCACTTTAAATATTTATTGTATAATATTAAAGTTGGCTTTATTTCTTTAACACATCTGTGTAAAAAATGAGTTTGCATGCATGTAATTAATTGTTATTGGTATAAAATATAATATTAAAATCTCAAATTTAGTGTGGCTCTTCTCACAATCTTTAATTATTTCGCTATAAATGGATAACTTTGAAAAAGATATCAATTTAGTGATTTAAACATAACGGACAAAAAACTGTTGAAATATTTGAGGTCACATTGTTTTTGGTTCACTCAAAAATAAGAACGATTTCGTCACGAAGAGTAAACATTAGTAGTCAGTTCTGTGTCGAAATCAGTACAAATTTCATTATAAGGTTTGTTTGTTTGTTTGTTAATGAGCAAAAAGCTACAAAATGGCTATCTCTGCCCCCCCACCCCGGGTATCTAAACCTGATTCTTAACTTTAAAAGCCCTCATATTTATCGCTGAGCCATTAGGAGGAGGGTCTCGTCACTAGCGACGTCGCCCTAAGGAAGTGCTTTTTAACATCATCCTTACATATCCTGTTTACAATACGCAAACTGGTTTCATAAAACTACTGGACTGCTGGTATAACTTACACAAACTGGTTTTCATAAAACTGCTAGACTGCTGGTATAACTTACACAAACTGGTTTTCATAAAACTGCTAGACTGCTGGTATAACTTACACAAACTGGTTTGCATAAAACTGCTAGACTGCTGGTATAACTTACCCAAACTGGTTTTCATAAAACTGCTAGACTGCTGA
>NW_013672018.1:11642-28056 GCF_000517525.1 Limulus polyphemus | reverse complement strand
GCGAAATTCAAAAAACAAACAAACATACACAAACTGGTTTCATAAAACTGCTAGACTACTGATATAACTTACACAAACTGGTTTTTATAAAACTGCAAGACTGTTGATATAACTTACACAAACTGGTTTCATAAAACTCCGGGAGCATTATAAAGTGACGGTTAATCCCACTATTCGTTGGAAAAGAGTAGCCCAAGAGTTGGCGGTGGGTGTTGTTGTCTAGCTTCCTTCCCTCTAGTATATCACTTTAATATTAAGGACGGTTAGTACAGATAGCACTCGAGTAGCTTTGCGCGAAATTAATTAAAACATAATTTAAATAGTTTTAATTTGCAGGTAATAAGGATTCGGTATCATCCTTCGAGCACGAAACACCTGTCTCTTCGAAGCATCAAAGGGTAAGTTTAGTCAATAAAATGTTATGTAAACCTGGCAGTATAGTATTGGAATGACTACCAATATTAGTTTTCTGACAGCTTTTTTCTTCTACCCAGAGCAAAGCTTTGATAAATATGTCACTAAATTATAAAAATAACACCCTGAATTTCCTAAAGTCCAAAATGAACTTGTAAGGTTCTGAATATCTGCCTTCGCATTGATTCAAACCTAAATATCTAACTTCGCATTGATTCAAACCTAAATATCTAACTTCGCATTGATTCAAACATGAATATCTGACTTCGCATCGATTTAAACTTGAATATCTGACTTCGCATTTATTCAAACATGAATATCTGACTTCGCATTGATTCAAACTTGAATATCTGACTTCGCATTTATTCAAACTTGAATATCTGACTTCGCATTGATTCAAACATGAATATCTAACTTCGTATTGATTCAAACTTGAATATCTGACTTCGCATTGATTCAAACTCGAATATCTGACTTCGCATTGATTTAAACTTGAATATCTGACTTCGCATTTATTCAAACTTGAATATCTAACTTCGCATTGATTCAAACTTGAATATCTGACTTCGCCATGTACGATATTTAATATAATAAGTTAATAACTTTTATAGAAAAATTAATGCGGAATATGGTTGGGTAGAAGGAAATACCATATAGATAACTAACATATAATAAATGGAACAAGTGGGATTGTCAGTTTTCTCCTTTCGATCTTCTGTTTCGTCATTTTTGTTTTTTTAGTTTATGTGGTACAAGTTTATATTTTTTTCGTAACTGAACTTCAGACTGTTTGTTATCTTCTATAAAGATGAGGACTGGCACAGAGTAATTATAACTAATTTGTAGGGGAGTATGGGATTGATTATTTGGAAGTTTAATTTTTCACACATTTTGGGTTTCTTCGTTTCACTACCTTATCGAATGTTTTTGTTCACATAAGTATGATTGTGTATACAAGCGTATACTTTCTATCGAATTGGCATCTCCACAGTTGGTTTAAGTTTCATATTTCATGATAACAATGGCGTGTTTGCGCTGACTCGTACTCTGACATCGAATTTTATTAAGACAACTTTTTAAATCATGTATGTAGAAAGGATCAATTAGAGATTACAGAAATACATGAAGAATATCTACTGGTTATTGCAATTACCGCATTTTTTACTACTAATTCTTGCAAATACTATATTTTTATATCCAGCGGTCACGTGACGTGATACATAAGCATCTTTCCCACATAAAAAATCAAATTGTGTTACTGAGGCTTGTGCACTATTGCCGCAATTTCTGAAAATCAATTTTCAAACAGATAATTTGTTCAATGATACAGGGCCAACGTTTCAAGGAAGGGATTATTCAACGCTCTCTATGAAACTGAAAATACCCACTTCATACATTAGTGCACTTGAAACCCACACCATAAGCCAATCAGGACCAAGACCCTCATCCAAAGGGTGAAACCTATGGCTATAAAAGAGAACTCGTTGACCTCAAAATGTTCTTGCAATAAACCTTGACATATCCCCCGATATTATTAAAAAGATCGTGAACAAGGTTTTAAAATTGACGAAGGTTCACAAACTAACAACACACAAGTTTCTAGCCACACCCAGTGTCTGTTTCCGTGAGAACAATGGCAGACAAAACTAAAATCATAGACTATTCATTATGACTATATACCTGTCAACTCCTTCATTGCAGCCCCAATTTAGATTGTTCGTTTAAGTAAACGTACGTTTTGAAATTGTAGAAGAGTTTCAAAAGAGGATTGGGGCACAGAAAACCCATTATGTAATTTAGTTTTCTAGAAGAGTATCTTAAGCACGATTTGGGTAAAACGTTTACAATTGTAAACAAATTAAGTTTAGAACCAAACATTGACGAAAACAGGAGTTAAACTATCACCTAGCATTATTCAAAACTGGTCCTTACCTGTGCATTATCATTCACAATTACTAACTCAACGTAACGCTTCCTTTCGTTGAAAATGTTAAGTTGGTCTCGTTGAGTTTCTCGACGACTCTGGAAAAAAATAAGATGCTTGTAAAAAAAAAATCTCTTTGTAACTAGTAGATCAGAACGTGATACTAAAAATAAAACTAATGCTTAAAATTTAGTACAACAACAACGTATAAGATATGCTAGTACTGAAGACCGTATTTTAAATCACAATAGTTATGTATGTATTTCTGCATTGGCCCTGCAGTGACGTCTCCACGGGGTCGGAGAAAGACAAACAATGGGCTATCCGTGATTTGCCCACCACGGGTATCGAAACCCGGTTTATAGCGTCGTAAGCCTGCAGACTTACCGCTGAGTCACTGGGAGGTTATAACTTTGTCTGCACTCAACAACAACCAAACCAAACTCTAGAGTGTAAAGCTGCAGAATGGGATATCTGTGCTCTGTCTGCGCCACGGGGATCAAACCATGAATTATTAATGCTGAGCCACCAGGGAACTTTAATTATAAAATGTAACACACTATTATTAAAAATGTGCAAGAAATCTCAATTACTTAGTGAGAATATATATCACTGTGATATTCAGAAATTAAATTAAAACAAAGCAATCTTAACAGAAAGATATTTTTACACTACGGTGAACATTTATCAATGAAGGAATTTCGTGTTTTGCTGATAAGAGCGTGATTTTAATTAAGCTGGACACACTGTATATTCTATGACGGTAAAACAGACAAGTACTTGATGGAATCAGTAATTAGTAAACGTTGTGTATTATAGAGTGCTGTTTAAATTATTTTTTGTGCAGAGATGCTAATATTACATTATAGTATTATCATGATATGTTCGGCTGCTGCTAGGTAAGTGGATTGTTTGTTTGTAGTTAAACACAAAGTTACACAATGGGCTATCTGTGCTGTGCCCACCACGGATATCGAAACACGGTTTTTAGCGTTAAAAGTCCGCAAACTTTACGGGGGGAGGTAAGTAGTCAGATAAATAATCCCCCACGTCGGTAGATATTTTGTGGTTCATTGGTGTTTATCACACGTGTTATGTAACATCAGCTTCATTTTTGGAGAAATAATATATATATATATATCTTTTTAAGTTTAGAAAATGGGGGAGTAACAAAGAAGCTGTATACGAGCGCACCAGACAGGTGGCGAACATCCTAAGTGGGGTAAGTATAAAAAGAAACAAACTTTAAATGTATAAATCCTCCCTGAATGTGAATTGTTTTCGATATTTAAAGCAGAACAAATCAGAAAGTGATTTTACTAGAGCAACGTGCATTCTCACTCCGATATCAGTGATATATGGTTTAATTTTAACTTTTCTATTAATTTAGTGTTGCTTAATTTGTTGTTAAGCACACTAGGCTATCTGTGCTCTGCCCGCCGTGGGTATCGGAACCCAATTTTTTACGTTATAAGCCCTCAGACTTACCGCTGAGACACCGGGGGGGGGGGCTGTTGTTGCATGAATGAGTTTACTACATTAGTCACGTAAATGTATTATTTATATTTAAATGATAACTATACAAATTATATTGATAAATAGAACTTTAAGCAGGATTTTGAGTTGTTGTTGTTGCCTTGGGTCACTATTGTAGTTCTCTATAACTTCCAAAGAGATAATTATGAATATTTCCTCAGCATGTTATAATTGGCTGTATTAATAGCAAAACGAAGTTTTGTGCGATATAAGTTTTGCGTTAACCCTAATTTTAATCTGGTTTTCTATTATAGAGCTGTAACTAGACACTGTAAATGTTGTAGTTGTTTGCCAGAAAAAAACAACAACAACACACTAGTTTACTTGTTATGGGCTCAAAGCCAATTTTTGGCTAAGACCGCTGTCTGTAAAACAAGCTGTTAAAAACTAAAATGCATAATTTACTGATGATAATTATATGTCTTGCATGAATAATTACGTTACACAGAAACAAAATGTATAATGAATCATTATATGGGTGTTTGAGTTTAACTATTTTTAAAGTTAGGTTACTTTTTACCTGCCTAACCCTGAGCAATACAACCCTCAACCTTTCATCTAACAAAGTGTATATTAGATCTTAAATATTATTTATTAGTCTGAACGTACTGTTAAATACAAATGTGTATATCTTGTTTTTGGTACATTAAGATCTATGTAATATTCGATCAGAATAATGCACATTTTGGCCACTAAGATATTATATGTATTAAATTCACTTAAGAAATGATTAAAATCGCTCACTTTGTTATTTTTTCCCATTATATAACTTATTTTCAAGTTTCAGAACATTTAGGTAATGTAATATTTGTAGACTAATTGACCATTCTGAAAAACCACAAGGTGACTTAACATGTATAAAGGCTTAGGAAATATTTATTTAAAATACCCCTGTATTTAAAATGTTATTAAATTTATATTTGATATTTGTTCAAGATTTGTTTTTGTTTTTTTTTGGAAGGGGGGGGGATTGAGGAAACCTAAATCTCCATTTATAAAAATTATGCTTACATAAAATGTATTAAAACACTCGGTTTTTCTTGAATAGATTTATTCCCCATTGAACATCGTCATATGTTTAGTGGGGGTTGTTATCTGGTCGGAACGTGACGAAATTCAAGTCTCCAGTGATTCTGGGAAAACGCTCGAGAACTTCTCCAAATACCGGCGGGAAAGGCTGATCAGAATACAACCCAATGATAATGCTCAACTAATCACGTAAGTTGTTTGTTCGATTCTTTCGAACAGTACAAAAAATAATAATAGTAACAAGGCTGACAACGAGCAATTCCACCTACAGTACTGCAAGCACAGTAGCTGCCCGGGGCCCTGCACTATGGGGACCTGCATAGATATTTTTTTCTATGAATTATACTTAAAGATGAAGTTGAAAATCCAAAGATCTCATGGTTGACCCGTTAAAGAACACACTACAACATTCCGTTGTGTAATATCCATCGCGTTTTTTCAATGCCGAATACTATTAGCCCCCTCCACACACATACACACACACACACACACACAGACCCTATGTAATCTTACTTAAGGCTCCGCAGTGAGCGTCTAAGACTTCTGTTATCCTTATTCGTTTGATTCTTCAAGTTTTCTCTTTCATGTTAACAAGCTTCAAACTATGTGGTAAAGAGAATCGCACTTAATATGCTCGAGTCTAATACCTCTGATTACTACATATATAGAGACCTCCAATTTTGTTTACATGCATAATTAGTTTTTATTACATAAAAAGATACCATGAAATATGTTACAACAATAACACCTGGTGACGAAAAATAACACTTAAATGTTTCTCTATCTCAGAGGTATAGAGTTTGAAGATCAGGCAGTTGGAAAAGGGGCCGTTGGAACTATTTGTACTTATCAACATTCAGCGGGTGTAGTAATGGTAAGTAGGAAAACCACTTATTTAATTAAAACATTTATTATGTACCTCACGCTAATTATACACTTTGAAGACATGATAAATACTGTAAAATTCTTAACTTTTCTTTTGCATCTCTAGATTAATCTTGTTAATGCAGAAAATATTACTGAAATCATAGTTCTTGTTAGTATGTAGGGATGGGCCGGGACAAGAAATTCTGGTGAGTGTTACTATTATTATTACAAATTTAAAGCCGCATTATCCTTGTCCCGGCCCATCCCTACATACTAACAAGGACCAGGATTTCGTGTCCCGGCCCATCCCTACATACTAAGCACTACCGCGCAAAGTGATAAGTTTGTTTCAGCTACGTTACCATAACAACCAAAATATCAAATTGTTGTTTGTTGTTATGTTAAACTTATATTAAACTTCATTACCCGTTCAAGCCGTCTCCAAACATTATTAACCATAATATGAATTGAGAGAAGAAACACATCTGGACAGATTGTTTATTGGAGATATTATATTTGTGTGAAGGCCGTATTATTAGCGAGTATGATTACAAGTGATTGTATGAAAAGGCTTAGTTTTAAGAAGAAAGTCTGTAGACCTAAATGATGGCTTATATTTCCTAATACTCAATAATAGTAGTTTTCGACTTTTATAAAGTGTCGATAAAACTTCATGAAAATAAGGGTAGAAAACGCTTAAATATTTTACGTCATCAGGATAACGTAAAATAGCTTAGAGGTATTTTCCGTCAATCAGTAACTTGTAACATTTTCAAACCTTTATTTAATGCTTGAAGTTTACAGTTGCCCAATTTCTAGGACTGTACATTTCAGTCAGTAACAAAAAAACCTTTTTTGATGTGGCATAAAGGTTGAAATCCATTACATATTACATAATAAGTATGTTAGAGTCTACGTGAAATTATAGGATTTGTGTACTCTTTTGTTGAACAGTGACATCTAGAGAGAGAATACTAAAACCCGGAATCACAACCGGAACGCATCATTATGGTTAGCACTGGATATGGTAAAAATAGTGTTGTCGACATACTGTTATACATTCTTCTTGACATTCGCTCATAGTTTATTAACTATCCTAACTCCAGGCTAGACGCCAGTTTTTCTGTGGCCCTGATGCAGGGTATTATAATGGGTCTCCATATATCTTAGTTCAGGTTTATATGCAATATATAAAAAGGACAATGTATTTAAAAAAATAAGTAAGAAATTCATAAAAAATAAATTATATAATTTATTAAAAACTCGGATATTGAAAGTTTTATGGGTGCCCTGGTGCAATGTGTTTTTTGCACCCCTATAGCGCTAATACTACCTATTCCCATGACATTTAAGCAAACTCTTAAGTGATAAAAAAATGTGTTTACGAAGAGTTTTAATGTCACACAACAGACAATAAAACGATAGATATAACTAGTTCAATTTCCGAAAACATAGAACGGTTATAAAACTCTCGGAACAGACTCTAATAGATCAAAGAAATACCCGTATACAAGTTAAATATATTTTTACATCTTATACTGACAACATGGGCATTTTTATTAGCAAAGAATGTGTAAAACATGTTTTTCTTGGTCCGATGTCTTTACTTTAACCCAGCTGCACATTCCGTTCACCAGTATACATGTGTACTTTCGGATTAAAATCACACTAGTTAGGAGGAAAGAACGATTCAAGGGTAATTGTTTTACCATTAATTATCATGTGGTAGTACTGAAACACTTCATGTTAACACTTAATAGATCAAAATTCAGTATTGTTTCCCATAACTACTAACACCTAAAAAACCCGGGACGGACCCATTTACCTAGAGCAGCTATAAAACGCTCTGAATAGACTGTAATCATCCAAATAAATGTCTCAGCTGGAGCTAAGTATATTTTTACTGCGTCTTTCTGACACTGCCTTCTCAATACACATGTCTATATTTATAAACTCGATGTGTTTTATAGTAGCACCAAGAACAGCGTGATCTACATATACTTTACGATATGATGAAAAATGCAGTGTTAAGAGAAAGGTATTTAACACCTGATGAATTACTTATTTCAATTATTATAACCTGTTTTGCAAGCTTTATATGCTGTCTGTTTCAGGCATTTGAAAACTTGGTTAATTATGTCTTTGGTGTATATAATGTTGAGTGCCATGACTTTTATAAACGTAATTATTTATCAATCACAGGTAGTTAACTTCGTTAATGAGTTTTTGTAAGGAAATATATAGATCGGGTTTTTCTACAAATCTAAGAAAACTATTAAAATAAAGTTATAGTTAGTACAATCCCAGTATTTTAAAGGAATGTTAATAATATTTACACACAGAATAACATTATTTGGTATTTGTTTCTTGCTCCTTCTAGTAACACCATAACAACAAATGTCTGATTATTTATTCACTGATTTTCGGAATTCATTAATGCAATATGTTAGGTCGTTCAATAACACAGGATTTAATTGTTGTTCTTTTCTCTTGTTGGTTGGTGATAACAATTAAATGATGTGTTATTGAACGATCTTCTTTTCTCTCGTTGGCTGGTGACAACAATTAAATCCTGTGTTATTGAACGATCTTCTTTTCTCTCGTTGACTGGTGACAACAATTAAATAGTGTGTTATTGAACGATCTTTTCTCTCGTTGGTTGCTGACAACAGTTAAATCCTGTGTTATTGAATGATCTTCTTTTCTCTCACTGGCTGGTGACAACAGTTGAATCCTGTGTTATTGAATGATCTTCTTTTCTCTCACTGGCTGGTGACAACAATTAAATCCTGTGTTATTGAACGATCTTCTTTTCTTTCGTTAACTGGTGACAACAATTAAATAGTGTGTTATTGAACGATCTTTTCTCTCGTTGGTTGGTGACAACAATTAAATCCTGTGTTATTGAACGATCTTCTTTTCTCTAATTGGTTATTATCTTATCACTCTACGGTTATTCTGTATTTTATCTCCATAGTGTATACATTTAACCTGAGTTAACATCGGCATTTCATTTTATCTCTCTCTCGAAGTTTTGAAAATAATAAATTTCATTCAGCAACAAAGTTATTTTTTCTTTGTTTTCTCAGGACCACAATGATCTGGTCGGCTTAGTAGGGTCAATCATGGCTCATGAGTTAGGACATAATTTTGGAATGCAGCATGATAGAGTAGAATGTGAGTGTCCTGAATATCAGTGTGTCATGTCGAGTATGACAGGGTAAGTAAACTAAATAGCTCATTGTTTGCATACCTCAAAGTTGTTACATACTAGCAAACTATTACCAGAATAATTTTCCCCGAACAATAGGAACCGGAAGTTGAAGTACTTCGGATCCCATTCCACGACTCTTGTTACAAACTAAATCATTGTAACTTAAATGCTTGAATATCATTTTTCATATCACTGGCTATCATTATTAAGGGAAGGGTTTTGCAGGACTTGTAAATATATATACATATATGTCAACAATAGATGAGTAATTAAAAGAATGTCAAATATTGGAATAATAAACAAATTTAGTTCTCAGTTTTTTCACTGTGACAATAATATAAGGCTTTGCATTTGCCTGTTTCTTGTAATAACATAAGAACAACAAGGGGATCATTTTGACCTTCAAGACTACCCTCGTGAAAAAGAAAAGTAGAAATGATTAAAACTCATCCTTTATTTCACAAGAATTCATTCTCCTCTTAAGCTCCTGTTACATGCTGACTTCCTTTATTTCCAATATTAACTCATTCCATTAGCCAACCACCCTTTTATAAGAATAAAACTGTCTTAAATAGAGCTAACCTGTCTTTTCCAGACTTTAAACTTGTGTCCTCTTGTTCAATTTTCGTTAGGTTACAGCACAAAAAAGTCAAGGGCCTTTATCATATCCATCTCTGGATAATCTAAACTTAAATAAGATTGCCCATTAATCTTCTCTTTTCGAGAGAAAGTAAGATAAGAGGTCTTGTACTATCCCTATATAAGACAACCATTCCTCATCAAATGGAGTAGACTGGGTACATTAAACTTTGTGGTAAGTCATCAAATTGAGTAGACTGGGTACATTAAACTTTGTGGTAAGTCATCAAATTGAGTAGACTGGGTACATTAAACTTTGTGGTGAATCAAATCTGCAGATGATATTACACTCGTGTATTTCTAGCTGTATAGAAGATATTAGAGTAATAAAGACTGACTTGCATCTTACATCCACATAAGAAGTTTGTCAAATCACCTTTAAGAAAGAAAAAATAGTACCTTATTGCAAGAGATTCAGAGGAAGACTACTAAAATAATTCCAGAGATAAGTCATCAAATGGAGTAGACTGGGTACATTAAACTTTGTGGTAAGTCATCAAATTGAGTAGACTGGGTACATTAAACTTTGTGGTAAGACCACAAAGTTTAATGTATCCAGTCTAATCAATTTGATAACTTACCACAAAGTTTAATGTACCCTGTCTACTCAATTTGTTGACTTATCACAAAGTTTAATGTACCCAGTTTACTCAATTTGTTAACTTACCACAAAGTTTAATGTACCCAGTCTACTCAATTTGATGACTTATCACAAAGTTTAATGTACCCAGTTTACTCCATTTGATGACTTACCACAAAGTTTAATGTACCCAGTCTACTCAATTTGTTGACTTATCACAAAGTTTAATGTACCCAGTCTACTCAATTTGTTAACTTACCACAAAGTTTAATGTACCCAGTTTACTCAATTTGTTAACTTACCAGAAAGTTTAATGTACCCAGTCTACTCCATTTGATGACTTATCACAAAGTTTAATGTACCCAGTTTACTCCATTTGATGACTTACCACAAAGTTTAATGTACCCAGTCTACTCAATTTGATGACTTATCACAAAGTTTATTGTACCCAATCTACTCAATTTGATGACTCACCACAAAGTTTATTGTATCCAGTCTACTCAATTTGATGACTCACCACAAAGTTTAATGTACCAAGTATACTCAACTTCTTTACTTAACACAAAGTTTAATGTACTTTTTCTATCCAATATACCTCATCAACCCAATATGTTGAACAACTATAAGATGTAACAAAGTTCATCATCAAAACATATATTATTACTTTATCTAGGTGTTTTGACTTACTGTAAAATATACTATGCCTCATCTAACCAATATGTTGATGTGAAACAAATTTTTATATACCTTATTTAACTAAAATGTTAACTAACTATAAAGTCTGATATAACATAAACTCTGTATATTGACTTGCCTTATAAAGTAGATGTTTTAAATTTTTTTATGATTTGTCTTAAAGTTCAGCTTGTTTTGTCCACCCATATGCATGTTGACTGACCATAAAGTTATATATATCTCATTTATTTGTTATATAGTATTACTTACCATAAAGTACATTAAAATAAATGATAATTCCAGGGTAAAGTTTAAGAGAAAGTATGTATGCCTACAGAGTTATTCATTTCTCATGTATTAACATTTTTTAGGAAATCTTCAGCATCAATTTAACTAATCTGTCTTCACAGTATTACAGCTGTACCCAGATACTGGTCTTCCTGCTCCAAAGATGATCTTTTCCAAACCTACCAACGAAAAGTAGATATGTGTTTGTGGAATGTTCCTTTACGCAATCATTATTCCAAAATATTCAGTAGCTTCAAAAAAGAAAAATTCTAAATGTCACTTTTCAACCCATAGAAACATTTTTACTCAAGATCCAAAAGTATTCTCTCCAAATGCCTTTTTTAATCCATATTTGCATTCCAAAATACTTAGTTACTCACAACTCTAAAGCATTCTTACTAAATATCTTTTTTTTAGCCACATTCTAATATACTTGGTTACTGAAAACTCAAAAACACTCTTCCTAAATATATCTTTAGTTCTACAAACTTTGTCTTTAACTTTAATTGGGGATTAAGTTTCAAAATACTCAGTAAGTCAAGATGCTAAAAAGTTTATTCTAATTACCTCTTTTAATCCACAATCACATTCCTCTCCTTCATCCAAAACTCCATCTCCACAAGCCTGATATTTGACTTTTATACATCTACAGTGATGGTGACCATGGATTAAGAATGGGCATTTGGATAAAATAATTTCAGGTTTTGAGTAACCATTTTGGAATGTAATCATAGTTTAACAAGAAGTACTTAGGAAGAATGTTTTTTGGCTTACAGTTACTAAGTCTTTTGTAATGTAACTATGGTTATATAAAATAACTTAACTTGAAGTTTTTCAGATGTTGAGATGCAATTTTAAAATGTAATTACCTAAATTTTGTTTAACTGAGTTTTATTTCATAGTCCACAAAGTTTAATAATAAGCATTGTAGCCAAATGTGTTTCTGGTTTCCAGTAACGCTAGATTGTCGCTTGTTTATTGAATGTAATTCTCAAATGTATTAATTATGAGAGGTTAGCAAGGACATTTTTCTCATATATATATATATATATATGTTTGTTAGAAAATAGAGAATATTGAAAAACTTTGTCAGCTTTTTTAAAAGTGTTACTAAAGGAAAAAAAAATATTTTGCTACTTGTATAAAGGTTTTATGCTAACCCTTAACATCCAGAGTTATTACTTGATAACAATAAGAAAAGAAAAACATCTACTCATTTTACATGTTTTGTTTTTTCTCTGCATTTGTGATTGGTTATGTAACGAGTAGCACTCTTGTGGGCTTAATTGTTGGGGTTTCAATTTAAACTGCTCCTTACACCAAATTTATTTATTTGGAAGATATGTCGTGATGAGTGGAGCCGCAAGTCACTAACTCGAGGTAATTTACAGTTAGAATAAAGGAACAGAGTCCCAGACCAGCATTGAACAATTATAACAACATTTATTAATCATTTCTAACTAACATCCAATATAAATCAAAACTTCGTTAAACATTAAACACTTCTTAAACACTGTTAATCGTTATACACTTTGAACTCCATTATATAGGTGGCTTCCCAAGAGTACACATAGATACACTTCTTCTTAGTTTAACAATATTCCTTTAAAATTACTTACACTAACCGATGAAGAGAGAAACCATAAACCATACTTACAATAGAGTTGGGTTGTTAAATTTGTTGATGCTTCTGAACTTCACTGCAGGTACAACACCACTCTAGAGAACTTCTGAACTGCCAGCGGAACTGATTTTTCAGCCCCAGACATGGGTTTATAAACCATAATTTCTTGATATTCTCTCGACTATCCAAATAGTATCCAGCATTACCCGCAAGTAGTCCTGCCACTCTATTGGTTGCTTTAGGGGGATTCCCTGGCTAATCCAAAATCATAACCCAAACTCCCAAGTAATTGGTTACTGTTATGTTGAGTTAGCTGGTCGCCTATTTACTTGTACTGCTACACCCATGTCTTGTAAACAATATTACCTCAAAGTACAGCTTTTGCTTGTTAACTACAACTTTTTTTGTAGCTTTTCTAGTGCTAATGGGTTATCGTCAGTAATTCATCAACATGTCATGGGTGCTCATGCACTTATTTCGTTTCTAAGCAATGTTTTTACGTAACTATGCCCCTGACCTTGTTAACCCAGCTTCCTAGTTCTTAGTCTTATTTCACAACACAGGCATCTCCTTGTCACATCTTTTTTTACATGTCTGTGTCCACTTATACTTGAAGAATTGTTTTACCTTCATTCTTAAGCTCTTTTCAATTAATAACATCCTGAAGCAATTGTAAAATTTCCTCAAAAATATCCAATTGCTTCAGTTATGAATGAACTCAAAGTAAAGCAAACAAAATTAGAAAATTACTTTATAAATAACCTCCAAACTCAGGACCTTGTAACCTTGCTCTTTCATTAGCAGGTTTTTGATTTATCTGTTAAAAATAACTCAATAACCAGTCCATGTAACAATAACAAATTTGTTTTATTTCCTCCTTGACGTTTTTTACAGTTTTGTTTAAAGATGTGTTAAGACTGAGTATTTACAATACCTAAGATGGGGAAAACTCTTTTACTTGAGGGCATTTGAAAACACAATAACTCAATAAGCTCAATAACTAACACAGACCCAAAAATATAAGCATGTACTAACTCATTAACTCTACCAGCTGTAAAATTACTTGCTATCTTTTGATAACTCAGTTTCATTGCAAGCTTACTTAGACAATTATCTATCCTTGTTCTAGATATTTTGCAAATCCTCTAATTCATTAATATTCTAGGACTAACTTGATTTTAATATGATGTATCCTCTAAATTAACATTTAAATTACAATATTAAAAACATAGCTTATAACAGTATTAAAAATTAAGAAATCAAACTTGTAGATTGGATTGGAATAATCTTTCAACTTAACAAAATTCAAATCTTTATTAATTTCTTCCATACGTAATAGGTTAAAAAATATATTTCAAAAAAGTAAAGTAGAAAAAAACAAAAAATAAATAAAATGGATAGTAACAGGTGAAAAACAAAGATATGAATTATTAGAGAAAGGGGTCCTGTTATATTTGGAGCGAAAACACACAAATTTATATTTCTTAAAAATTTAAAAATGTATTAATCTAATGCATAGATGATAGATCTATCATCTAACAAATTTTATAAATTATTGGGGAAAAATATTTTCTAATGCAATTTTGTGTTTGTCAATTATTAGCATAACATTTCAATTTTCATAGCTGTATAAGGTATATTAATTATATAGATCTAGGGGCCTAGAGCTATGTATATAGATGATCTAACCTTAGGTATAATAATAATAGATTAACGTAATTATTTAGATAAGAATCTGTAGAAAAAGCGTTCACCCGCTGGCTAATAATTCAGCATAGATTTGCACTCACACGTAGACCTAGGACGCTTGGCCTATAGTAATGATCTTATCTAAATTATTATTATTAGATCTAACTTAGTTATATCATCTTTTATACAGATTCTTACACTTACCTGCTGGCAAATGGTTCATCAGAGATCTAGTAGACCTAGTCCGCCTAGCCTGCTAGTAAAGTTGCGTTGTAAACACGCGTACTTGTAAGTTGTAACGTTATTATTAGGCCTATACATACGATTGTTAACGACCGGTTCGTGGAGGTCATTAAATTCTAAGAACAGGTTCGCACGAACCGGTGCGAACCGGCTGAATCCCACCACTGCGGCTAGCGCAGATAGCCCTCGTGTAGCTTTGCGCGGCATTCAAAAGAAGCTATAAAGCGAAACGAATAGTGGGATTGACCGTCACATTATAACGCCCCCACGGCTGAAAGGTCGAGCATATTTGGGGATTCGAACCCGCGACCCTTAGATTGCGAGTCTAGCGCCCTAACCACCTGGCCATCCCGGGCCGCTTCTTCAGGAGCGTTCACTAAAACACAAATCGAAACTGACAGTACAAAGCTTCAAATGTCATCAAGTCGTTTGCTTTTAGTATTAATATGTCTTCTATTCACTAATATGCCCTACAGAAATTAAACAGATAGATACTTACTTTGTTATTTTATCTGGATCTCCTGAAACTCCTTTAGTCCAAAATTTTCTATCTTTTTTAAGAAGTAGTAGACTTTTATATATATATTTCATGCACACCTGCTCATTTACTTTTTGTCCCACATTCTACCGTCACATTTTTTCGTTCTCACAAAATATTGATAAGACTAATTGATTCTCTTAAGTGATCTAACCTTCAGGCTTTGTGAACATAGAGAATCCTCGAAACTCACGTGAGAGGTCGAGAAGCCTGTCCTATCTGACAGGATTAAAATAATATTTCCATTCAAATTGCAAAAGAAATTAATTCTATGTTTCATTTAGAGTCTCAATGCAAGTCGTATAAAAATTGACTCTCAATGTATAAGTAAGTATGACTCTCAATGTGTAAGTAAGTTTGATCCTCAATGTGTAAGTAAGTATGACTCTCAATGTGTATTTAAGTATGACTCTCAAGGTGTAAGTAAGTATGACTCAATGTGTAAGTAAGTATGACTCTCAATGTGTAAGTAAGTATGACTCTCAATGTATAAGTAAGTATGACTCTCAATGTGTAAGTAAGTTTGATTCTCAATGTATAAGTAAGTATGACTCTCAATGTGTAAGTAAGATTGATTCTCAATGTATAAGTAAGTATGACTCTCAATGTGTAAGTAAGTTTGATTCTCAATGTGTATGTAAGTATGATTTGAAACATATTTGTATTCTAACGATAATCGCCAAAATATTCCAAGTTTCGTGTGTTAATGGTTTTATTGGCCCAATTGCCATTTCAGTAAGCAATAGCATTCAAGGCATGTTTGGTTGCAGATGGTGACTACTCGAAAAGGCTTAGGTTAAAAGAAGTAGATTTATTTATGTCTTTCATACATACACCACAAGGTCGTATTAAAAATACCCCCTCCAAAAAAAAAACTTCCACTTCCAGCACTCAGGTCCGTAGTCAAAATACCCCCCCCTAAAAAAAACAAAAAACTGTCACTCCCAGCATTCAGGAACGTAGTCAAAATACCGCTCCTAATAAAAAAAACAAAAACTTTGCCACTTCCAGCACTCAGGTCCGTAGTCAAAATACCCCCCCCTCCTAAAAAAAACAAAAAACTGTCACTCCCAGCACTCAGGGACGTAGTCAAAATACCGCTCCTAATAAAAAAAAAACAAAAACTTTGCCACTTCCAGCACTCAGGTCCGTAG
>NW_013672018.1:7485-10918 GCF_000517525.1 Limulus polyphemus | reverse complement strand
TTAACAAGCTATGAATATTATGGCAATTGTCTTGTAATTCACTCCTGAGGATGACGTTGTAACGTCGAAACTTGTAGAGTCGTTGGTACTTATCACACTGAGCACATGTTACAGCATAACCTAAACTAATAAATAAAAGTGATGATGAAACTGAAAGTAGTACTTATAGTATTTTGGCACTTGTGTATAAACTTAAAATCATAAATAATATTCAACGTTAAACTGTTACACAATTAAAACATTTTATTTATGGCCTATCTATGGCCTTCAAAAAGTTGGTGGTTGTACTTCAGTGACACAGAATATTGTCTAAAAAATAACAGAGAAGAATGGTCAATGGCAAAAGCCATCCATGTATCTCAGACAACAATATGCAAAATAACCAAGAAGGATTTCCATCTGGAACCAAATTTACTTTCATGGCATACCTGTTCAACTTTACATATTTCAAGCAGCTTGTATAAGAAGTACCAACAATCTAATCAATCAGAATTTAAGCCTAAAACAAAATAATACTTATTTTTAAACAGTTCCCATAATCACTGATGAAATCACCAACTGGAAAAAGGTGTAAAAAGTGATCTTTATCTTGGTAAAAAGAATATCTGAACTAAATTAAACAGTGGCCAACAAATTCTTTATCAAAATTTGGCAAAGAGTTAAAATGGTAATTTTTGCCAAAGCTACAATAAGTATCTAAAGACATTGTTACATTTCTAGAAAAATAAGTACCAAATCTTGGTTGATTTTAGGGGGATTTTAAATTTGAAAAATAAATGTTTAAACATTAGAGGTTGGAGGAGAATTGTGTATTTGAACACATCAGTCAAATATCAATCTGTAGCTGGGACAGTCATTAAGTTATAGTGTTTCAGCCTTTAGAATTAAAGAAATTAGTAGCAGTTTCTGGATCTCAACTAGACTCTACCTAAACATCTACATTAAGAATTTTAGAATGATGCTATGTTCTATCCCTTACAATTAAACTAATATGAAAAATGTATCCCCTATATGTGTTATATTAAAACAATTTTGAATACACTAATTAGCTAGTCAGTGTTTGGCATTTAATAAGTAATGTGAATGAAGCCACCAAAAACTGAATGTTTTTAGGAAAGGTATGTTAATCCTTACTGATACAAAAGTTTTATATGGAACACAAGTTACTTTCATAGCACATCCAATCAACCATTACATATTTCAAGCAGCTTATTTTGTTGTTGTTTTTTATAGCACAATTCTATACAATAGGATATCTGCACTCTATCCACCATGGGGGATTGAACCTCGGACTTGAGCATTGTAACTGTACATTTACTGCTGACCCACTTGTGAACTTAAAAAAATTGTATAATTTTTCACATATTCATACTATTCCATACTGGTCAAGTCACAAGATGCCCATGGATTTCTGTGCATTTGGACTGTTGAAACAGGTGCTAGAAAATTGTTATCTTTGTATGCTAAATTAATTATGGAGAGTCTCAGAAAGGAGTGATTTGCTTTGGACATGACAGCCATATTACAAAGCCTTTTGCAATGGATACTTAGCTGCAGGGTTATTATCAAGATGCACAGTCATCATATAGAGTATGACTGGACATGGCAACATGGACAATAACAATATGGTTAGGCTTCAAAATTGTTAACATACTCATCTTCTGTATTTTAGGCATCTATTAACTTCTGTATAAAATAGAAACATGGACATAAACTCAGGAGTAGTAAGCATGTCTCCAACAACTTCTTTGTCTTCTAGTTGCTTAGAATAATTCTCTCCACTCAGAGAATGAACAGGTTTGTAAAACTTTCTTGGAGGAGAGAAGAATTAGTTCAGTAGTGTTGTACTCATGTGACACAGAATATTGTCTAATGAAGAATAGAGAAGAATTAGTTCAGTAGTGGTTGTACTTCAGTGATACAGAACGTTGTCTAATGAACAATAGAAAATAATTAGTTCAGTAGTGGTTATACTTCAGCGACATAAAACATTGTCCAATGAACAATAGAAACTAATTAGTTCATTCTATTGTTCATTAGATGACATAGAACATTGTCTAATGAACAATAGAGAAGAATTAGTTCAGTAGTATTGTACTCATATGACATAGAACATTGTCTAATCAACAATAGAGAAGAATTAGAGTTGTGTTGTACTTGAGTGAATAGAACATTGTCTAATGAACAATAGAGATAAATTAGTTCATTAGTTTTGTACTTCAGTAACACAGTGTTTTTATCTTCTAGTTTTGTACAAATCCCTGCTGTAATGCAACCACGTGTAGACTGTTTGAAAATGCCACCTGTGCATCAGGAGAATGCTGTGACACTGTCACTTGCAAGGTATTACATTATATAGTATTTAAATAAAAACATTTTATTGTTATATTACCATTTAGCACTTCAATTGAAAAAAAAAAGAGATCAACAAAATATATTTTATGTGTAAAGTGTAAATGGATAAAATATTAACAATAATTTTACACTAGTAACAGTAAGAATAATTGTTAAGACTTCATATTTTCTCAGTGGGCAAATAGATATATAGATAGAAAGGTTTTTAATTTATAATACCCAATATATATATACATATGTATATAAACATTAGCTACTAATGAATAGTTAGATTTAAGTAATTATGTAGGCTACTGACCATGACTACCACAGACAATTCACACATATATGGGACAGTGTGGCACAAATAACATTTTAAAATATATATAATAATAAACATATTAGTTACTAATGAATAATTACACTTTTGTGATTGTATAGGTTACTAGCCGTGACTATCATAGACAGTTTACATATATTGGGGAATTTGTGTATTCCTGAAAAATAATAAGTGCATTTAAAATTTTTATTTTACTTTTCATCA
Organism: Limulus polyphemus; assembly: GCF_000517525.1. Lineage (NCBI taxonomy): Eukaryota > Metazoa > Arthropoda > Merostomata > Xiphosura > Limulidae > Limulus > Limulus polyphemus. The sequence continues at coordinate 8,040 of NW_013672018.1, read as the reverse complement.
GGGGTGGGGTTATCTAAGGAAAACCAATGGTCCCCTCTTGTCTATATGTTATGAAGCAATCGAATCTAATAGCTTAATTTGTCAGAGAATGAATTGAACTTTTCCTCGGTCTTGACTTATACTTACTCAAGTACAACACTACGAACTAATTCTTCTCTATTGTTCATTAGACAATGTTCTATGTCACTCAAGTACAACACTACTGAACTAATTCTTCTCTATTGTTCATTAGACAATGTTCTATGTCACTCAAGTACAACACTACTGAACTAATTCTTCTCTATTGTTCATTAGACGATGTTCTATGTCACTCAAGTACAACACTACTAAACTAATTCTTCTCTACTGTTTATTAGACAATGTTCTATGTCACTCAAGTAGAACACTATTGAACTAATTCTACTCTATTGTTCATTAGACAATGTTCTATGTCACTCAAGTACAACACTACTGAACTAATTCTTCTCTATTATTCATTAGACAATGTTCTATGTCACTCAAGTACAACACTACTGAACTAATTCTTCTCTATTATTCATTAGACAATGTTCTATG
>NW_013672018.1:0-6915 GCF_000517525.1 Limulus polyphemus | reverse complement strand
AAAATAGTTAATGGTGGCAACAGACATACCTTTACTACATTTAAGGTAAAAATAGTTAATGGTGGCAACAGACATACCTTTACTACATTTAATGTAAAAATAGTTAATGGTGGCAACAGACATACCTTTACTACATTTAATGTAAAAATAGTTAATGGTGGCAACAGACATACCTTTACTACATTCCATGGCAATGTGATAATTGCAAGAAACATATCTACACTAATCTTAATGACAATTTGGTGTTACTAAGAGATGTATCTCTTACTACACCTAATGACAATGTGTCATTAAATGTTTTAAGAGATGTCTGTTGCTAACATCAAATTGCCATTAACTGTAGTATTATAAATTTCTTGCAACTATCATATTGCTATGAAATGTAGTAAAGATTTCTCTGTTGTTATCAGCAAAAAATTTTCCATTAAGTTTAGTAAACATATGTCTGTTGTTAACAACAAATTATAATCAAATGGAGTAGGGATAGTCTGTTATTAACATTTAGTTGATTTAATTTAAACAAAGTATCTCCACTATAAATATAAACCTGATTTGAGATGCAGTATGATTTGCCTGTTTATAGATCATCACAACTGCTATACCTACACTGATGGTAATCAACATATTATTTACCTTACATCTAGAATCAAGTTTAAGTTTCTTTAAGTTTAGATTAATTTATTATTCTTAAATCAAATTGTAAAGAAAAAAGCAAGAAATAAGATAAGTCTTGAGTAAACCCATCATTATATACTCTTATAAAACTACCTACTGGTAAGATTTAGAATCAAGTACAATGTTGTATGTTTTTCTTTCAGGGATATTTTGTGTGGCATGCTACACTGCTCAAAAGGAGAAGACCTAATGATTGGGTCAAAGTCTGGTTATACCCGATATACATCTAAATGGACTGGCTCTTCTAAAATCACTTGCGTTATGGCAAATATAGATTTGGGCTTGACTGTTAAAGACCCTGGCCAGAGTCCTGATGGAGCCAAATGTGGCAAGTCCAAAGTAAGATTTTTTAAACATCACCTGCTGACTAAATGTTACATTTTAATCTAATTGTTTTACAAACAACTTTTGAGATGAGAGCTAAATCTTAAGAAGAAAGGCTAGTTATGAACAAAATTCGCTGCTTTCCTACTTTAAAACTGAAAAATATTAGGTTTATATCTATAGAATGTTTGTAGATTGCAACAAAAAGAAAACTTGAAAAATATTGGCCATTTTGTAAAGTTTGTGTTTAAGTGTCAGTGTTTCAAATTTTGCAGTTTTATTTTTAATTTTTTTGGCTGATAACTAATTGTGAGTTGATTAGAAACTAATATTTTGTTTTTGTATTTTATTAACACTATTAAAGAAGATTTAAAAGGGTGTTAACTGTCAAGGAATGTATTCTAGCTTTGAACTTTGGTTGTTTCAAGATCTCAGACACTTATTAGGCCACTACAAATGTAATGAATGCTTCATAAATCCAAGAATTCAACAATTTGGATAAATTTTTCTATGAATACGTCAAACTTAGCAATTAAGCATGAACTAATTATCCTTCCGTTAATGCACTGAATAAGGTTAATAAAATAAGTTAAAGACTGTTCTCCCCCCCAAGTTAAAACTACATACTTTGTATCTTTTTAAAGTAAAAATTAAATGAAATATTTCATAATAAAGTCTAAAAATATCTCCCCAATCTTTTAAAAATGTAGCAAATTCTAACCTGAAGTTTAACAACCACATGTTCTTTATAAAATATCTATTAAACTGCTGAGGACTTTCATTAAACTAAGTAACTCCAATTAACTGTTTTAACATGCTGTCAGCATGAAGCTTATAATCAGCATTTATTGGTAACATGGAATTTAGCAGCATATACACATCATATGATCAGTTTTATTAGTAGCATGGAGCTTACTGTCAACATTTCTTGGTAATATAAAGTGTAGCAGCGTCTACATAACATGTGACCAGTTTTATTAATAGCATGGAAATTACAGTCAGCATTTATTGGTAACAGAGTGTAGCAGCATCTACGCAACATATGACCAATTTTATTAGTAGCATGGAGTTTACAGTCAACATTTATATTGGTAACATGGATTCTAGACAAATATGATCAGTTTTATTCTTTACATGCTAATATTTATTTTTGAACTTACCTTGTTAAATAATAGCTCCTTAGGTTCCTATATCTGATCTGCCAGTTTTTACCTTGTTAAAGAATAGCTTCTTAGGTTACTATATTTGATCTGCCAGTTTGATCATTTTATTAAAATCAAATCAGATATTTGTTGGTATTAAATTGTTTGTAATGTTTATTCATATTAGATGTGTTACAAAGGAAGATGTTTGGATGTGACTGACATAAGTACATCCTGTCCATACAATTGTTACGGAAATGGAGTAAGTGTTTAAAACTTCATCATTGGACTTAGTAACTGTTTAGCAGCTTCTCATTAAATGTAGACTGCTTTTTTATTTTAGTAATATTTATTAACTAGATCTTTTTAAGATTGATAAAAATCATAATGATTTGTGTCTAACAAAATTATATCTGATAGGAGTAAGTACAGTGAACTTTGCCGTTTTTCAAAGTTTTATGTTTCATTTTGATATTCTGAACTTTCCTATAGTTATGCAACAGTAAAGGGAATTGCCATTGCAATGAAGGATATGGACCTCCATACTGTAACGGGCCAGGCTACGGGGGTAGCGTTGACAGTGGGCCAGCGACCAGAGGTAGTATCTTTTTTATGTTTTTTTAAGGATTTCTTCTTATCATGTTGCTGTAATATTCAGTAGTTTACCTGTGTTTTGAAATTAACTGAAATAGCGTGATAGGCCTAATTAGATTTTTAACATGACATTTTAATATAAAGTTGTTTTATTTTATTACATTTTCCTTACCAGCCTTATAACTTAAGATGATATTTTACATAAAAACATTTCAAATAATGTTTTCAGCTTTTCCAAAAGAAAGAAACATGAGAATTTTTTTCAGTATTTCTGTGCTTAACACATTACTGGTTAATTTGTCATATTTTAAAAGAAGCCTATTGGTGAAATTAGACGTTGGTTTTTACAACAAGAGCCTATTAGTATAGAGGTAAGACCAACAGTGTCTATTTGTGAAGTATTCCTTTCGACTGATGTATAAATTAAAAGTAAACTTTTATCAGTAAAGTTTTATGTAAAATAGTTTCCTAATATAACTTACAAACAGATTAAATGGCTTCTGAGGTCATCAAACTTCAACATAGTTTCATGCATTAGTGGCTTTTCATTAACTAAAGCTAGTGAGTAGGATCTTAAGTATCAACTATCAGGTAGACATTGACAGGATACTTTAGTATTTCTCAGAACTGTCTCAACATTGATGTTCTGAGAGTTGGGTAGAAATCTCAAGAAAAATGAGACGTTTTTCTTGTTATGCTACAGTTGGAAAAAGAAGTTACTCCTCATGCACATATATCTCTTAACGCATGTCATATATTGCATATTTTATAATCAAACTGTAAACAAAATATTTTTTTTTTCTTGGGCTGTTTTCTTTAATTATTTGATTCTGGATAATACTTGCTTTTTTATGTCATCAGTAATTTATGTCTTACTTATTGTAATCATTTTTATTTATTATAGCTCACTATGGAAACATGCTTACCATTTATATCATATGTCTCGGCATCTTACCTCTGCTGTTTATCATTTGCTTAGTAATTTACTGCTTTCGACACCAGGTGGCCAATACAAAAATTGGCAGGATTTGGAAAACATCAATCATGTAAGTTTTACTAATAACTCGCATAATATGATGTATTAAATAATTATATTGGTAAATTCACAGTGAATAGTTTGCAACTGTGTTTTAAAAGAAATGCCAAAAGACATTACCCTCTCTCTAACATATCCTTTACTAAAAGAAGCTAATGTATTTGATGGTTCATACTTTTCTTTCAGCTATCTGATGGTAATTTGACACCTAATTATAACAAATGGCAGGTTGAACATGTGGAAAAATAAATGCTTTTAAGTACCACACAGTTTGTTGGGAAACCTGTAATGTAATTAAAATAAGATAAAATTATGTTATATTCCTTCTGAAAAAACGCTTAGCTATTTAACCTATATTTCACCAGACTTTCAACTGAGGGTTTTCTTTTTCAGCACAAATTATCAGTTCTTTCGGGGCAGTAGTCACAGTTCTTTGCCAGGAAGAAAGAATCTTCCGAAGTCTACTCCCCCTAACTTAACACAGAATAAAGGGAGAACAGTAGCACTTAAGATCTGTCAGAAAGAAACAACTTCACATGCCATATCCAATACTAATGAGATTTCAGTTCCTTGGCTACAAACTTCAAAAATGAAAACAGAAACACGCTGTATTGTGCCTGTACGTCCTGCACCTCTTGTTCCAGAAAAAAAACAACCTTACAGTTTACCAGAAAAACCATCTATGATTTTCTCAAGTTCCTCTTCAAAATCATCTTCTTTGAATACTTCAAAAATAGAAGCTGTACATGTTCCAAAAAGTTCTGTAAACATATCGACAGCACCTGTGTTACTCCTACCAAGTTCACTAAAGAAACCCCCCTTAAAGCCTCCTATGCCACCCCAAAACAGAACTTCAGCAATAGGATCAAAGGAACCAATCTCTAGTCGTCCTCCACTACTACCTCCTACCAAGTCTCGAGTAAAGCTAGTCACAGCAGACAAGTCTTCTCAGGGTGACCCCAAAGAAACCGTTTGCTCAACATTTGAAGTTTCTCGAAATCGCACCGCTCAGGGTGGACACATATCTTCTCTACCAAAAATTACCAACAAAACATCATCTAGTGAGAATGACAAAGCACCAACAGTGGCATCATTAAGACAAGCTTTTGAAACTGCCAATCTCAAGAGAAATCAAGAGTGATTCTAGAACACTGTGGTATTTAAACTGTTGTGTAAATAAGTGATATAAGTTTTGTACTTATTCTGTCTGTGTGTATGTATGATTGTAATGAAAACAATTCATCATCATTACTCAGATCTCCTCCTCCCAAGGAAGGTGTAGTCGATACATATCTAACTCCTTTATTTTTGAGTTTGTTAATACGTCCAATGATGTCCTTACTTAATATATTTATAAAAGCTTTATTGAAGAGATAATATGGTCCAACTGGCATAAGCCAGACACATGATCTTTATAAACAACATGGCACATTGTTGTGGCAAAGATGTTATATAAACAAGGCTGAGTGATTACAAACTGTTTTGTAAATAAAGTTGAATCTACACTTATGACAATATTGTATTTTATCTCCACAAGTTTGAAAATATTTATTTTCTATGTGATGATATAGATGTTTACAGAATAAAAATGTTAAAAATAAGAATTTAAAGCTTTATAAGGTAAAATGGAAATACAACAGGTTTGTCTTGGTTCACAAGAACACTACTTGTTTTTAGTTGTGGAAACTAATACATAAAATAAAGGTTAATCTTCAAATGATTTGCATATTGCGTTATTTCTATCAATTACCTCGTAGGACCATCTTCAATTCAATACCATATTTTACCCTTTTTTCTTGTTATTATATAAAATTTAAATAAAACATATTCAAAGTGCGTTAACTAAAGTATCCTGGTAGGTCAGCTGTAAGTTTACGGACTTACAACACTAAAACCTGCAGTTCGATTCCCCACGATGGACAAGGTGCAGATAGCCCATTTTGTAGCTTTGTGCTAAAATAATAAGAACTGTTTACTGAAAAACATAAATAAACAATATAAATAACAAATTTGGAATTTAAAAACCTGCAAATATGGATCTAAAAAGTAGGGAAACAAAGATGTAGACATTGTTTACTCAAACTACAAACCCCTATTTTGGTTCCATGCTGTTACTTAGAATTACATTTGGTAAAGTCAAAATAGGAGTTTGTAGTTTCAGTAAATAATGTCTACAGTATCTCCAGCCTTGTTTCATTACTTTTTTTACAATCCCCATTTGCAGGTTTTTAAATTCCAAATTTCTTATTTATCTTGTTTGCTTCCTTTTTTATGCTCAACCACGGACAAAGGATTAACTGATATATTAGCTTATTTTATACATTGTAATGATAATAAACATAGCTAGTAGCTAGCTGGTATGTTCATGATGATTTACTGAACTATTGACTATTTGATTGTATTAGTTCGAGATGTAAAAATGTTAAGCTGTAGATTGTCATGGAGATTTGTTTGAGAATATAGTGAGCATTTATAGTTTCTGTGAAACTAAATACTCCATATATAATGCATAGCAATGGGCAAATATATGCCTAGACTAAGACACAACCCCCTACTAAATGCAAAAAAAACTTTACCAGTAGAAAAGCAGCCTTTTCAAATAAAACATATACGTCTCAAACATCACTTAAAATAAACCTTCGTATCTTTTAAAGTAATTATTCTACGAATGTGTGTAATCAAATTAAATATTATGTGTATTGATTTTTTCTTTTTCATCCTTCCCTATAGACACCGATTGTATAGTGTACAAAGCATTGAGTAGCTACATGTGATAGTCATCCAACGTTCATCTATTATTGTTTGGTAATTCCTGTTTCACCCTGTACTTAAGCTTTTTAAAGGAATATCAGATATTTGTAAGATAGCTAACTTCAAGGGGTAATGTTAACATTGTTTATACAAAAATTATAATGATTTTTAGCTTAAGTAAAATATACAAGAAACAACTCGACTTTTTGATACCCCTACGACCTTCGCAGTACCTTATTTATTTTTATACAAAAGATTTGGGTGCAATATGCCAAACCGTTTTTGTTGTAGGTTGGCGAGAGAATAATGATAAGAATTACAAACAGGTCATTTTAAGCTTATTTTCTTTTCTTTGTAAGTCTAATAACATTCATACTTTTTTTGTAATTTTTG
>NW_013672017.1:36792-50330 GCF_000517525.1 Limulus polyphemus | reverse complement strand
AGCTGTAGTCACGTGAATTAACTCTGATAAGATGGACAGTTGATGTAATTGTAGTGTCACGTGAACCAACTATGATAAGATGAAGAGTTGGTGTAGCTGTAGTCACGTGAATTAACTCTGATAAGATGGACAGTTGATGTAATTGTAGTGTCACGTGAACCAACTATGATAAGATGAAGAGTTGGTGTAGCTGTAGTCACGTGAATTAACTCTGATAAGATGGACAGTTGATGTAATTGTAGTGTCACGTGAATCAACTCTGATAAAATGGAGAGTTGATGTAGCTGTAGTCACGTGAATTAACTCTGATAAGATGGACAGTTGATGTAATTGTAGTGTCACGTGAATCAACTCTGATAAAATGGAGAGTTGATGTAGCTGTAGTGTGTGTGTGTGTTATACTAAGTGAAAACTCATTCGTCCTGGGAATTTACAATATTTACTAATCTTCGAATCACAATAAACTCAACAAACATTATACTAAACAGTTATTTTAAACCGTCAACACCAGTGTACAAGTGATATTAAAAAAGCTTGCGAGAATAATCTCAAAAATTAATCCTGCAGTCCAAGGTTTTCCAAATGTCTACTTATTATGACCCTCTTTTTACCGGCTTCATACTCACGACCTATACTTAAAACACTAGATTCTGAAATATTAAAATTTTATTAAAGCAATTAATTTAGGTGGTTTTCTGTTTATTGTATGAATCGCCTGGCTCTGAAGACGTTTCTGTTTATTGTATGAATCGCCTGGCTCTGAAGACGTTTCTGTTTATTGTATGAATCGCTTGACTCTGAAGACGTTTCTGTTTATTGTATGAATCGCTTGACTCTGAAGACGTTTCTGTTTATTGTATGAATCGTCTGACTCTGAAGACGTTTCTGTTTATTGTATGAATCGCCTGACTCTGAAGACGTTTCTGTTTATTGTATGAATCGCTTTACTCTGAAGACGTTTCTGTTTATTGTATGAATCGCCTGACTGAAGTCATTTCTGTTTATTGTACATGTTAGTTATAAAACATGATATATTTCCAGTGTAACAACACTAAAATTCGAGGTTCGGTTCACCGAGGTTGATACAACAAATAGCCCATGTGGCTTTGCTGTAAACGACAACAACAACAATAAAAACACGTTACTGGGGTGGAGAAATAATACTTTACCTGTCACGTGTTGAGCATGAGTCTATTTCGGGAAGTAATGCCGGTATTGACATAATAACGTTAGGCTTTGCGCGTGACGTATTTGATATAAACTGTTGAAGGTTTCAATGCCTGAATCAACATGTTTAATATTAATCTGTTGTAACGCATGTATCAGGTGGAATCTGTTTTGACGGCTTTTACCCATAGTTTCTGTTTTGTTTTGCCCCCAGTGGCACAGCGGTATGTCTACCGACCTACAACGCTGGAAACCGGGTTTCGATACCCGTGCTGGTCAGAGCACAGATAGCCCATTGTGTTGTTTTGTGCTTAACTACAAACAACCCTTCTGTTCTGTTTTTCCCCGAAAATATTTGCTTGTGTTTATATAATTTTAATTTGAACAAGTGGACAGACTTTACACCACCACAAAATTATTAACTTCACTGATATATATATATATATATATTAAAATTAAGGTTTTGATTTTTTTAATTACAATGATAATACATAAATAAAACGAAAAAAATTGATGTACACACACACATAAACATATTGGGAACATATCCGGGCGCGACCCCAGATCGACGAAGTGGGAGGTTGTTTGTTTCCTGCTTTTGAATGCTTTTTTTTTCTAGCAGGTGAATGAGTTTGTTTATCAACATTAAAAAAATGCAATTTGGTGAATTTTTCTATTAACTGTGATAAAAATCAGTTCGCACAAAATATTATCCTTTTTTTTGAGATAAACGTATTCAATACTGTAACCATATCGCTAAAAGGCTTACCACAGGGCTCCAATAAATATGGTGGGTGATGTCAGAATATTTCTGGGAAGGAGAAGAGTGAATTTATGTGTGTTTATATGCGTGTGTGATCTTTGAATATGTATGATCTTTTTTATGTATATATGTGTGTGTATGTGTAATATTTGTATACATTCATTAGACGCCACACGAGGACATCCTTTTTCATGAACTTGTAACTTTTTATAAAGAAAAGTTTATTTCAATCTCTCAAACTAAGTTATATTATTTAAAAACTGTCTTTTAGTAACATGAGACTCATACTTTAAACTGTAAGACAGAGATTCCCCTAAACACGGACTTCAGATTTTGTGGTATCAAACTATTAATCTCTATTGAAGCCGTCCCGACTAATTTGAGTTGTTTATTGAGTTTAATATTGTATTGGCGCTGGTCGTTGTGTCTTACCTCACCTCATTGTTTAATATGATAACATTTTACCTCTACGTCATTATTCGTGGTAATGCATGCACTTGCTATAGTCATTCCAAAAGTGATAACCTGAGAATAACTGCATGATAGTTAAGGGCTCTCGTCATTTTTTTATTGTTGTTCTATTAGAGGTTTTACCAAAATGTATGAGCAACTTGTGTGTGCATCACTGTTAAATAGAAACTGAACATTCAGTGTTTTTACTGTCATGCATTCAGTAAGTTTTATATTTCCAGAAAGCACATGAAAATATTGAAATATGTTATCCTTCAAGTGGCCGTGGCTGTTGTTGAGTGCCCAACTAGCACGTCTTAATAATAGAAATATTTCTACGAAGAAGGCTGGAGGTAGGTACCTGTCCCCGACGGTGAAACGTAGCTTCTATGGTTTCGACGGCTGGTTTGGTTTTTCTGGCACCGACTAATCGATAACGTCTCTACCACGAATGAAGAACCATAGACATATATATATAGTGTCAACTGTGACAAGCGGCTTCTGGCCCCGAAAATCTCTCGTATTTTCTGTTCGCTAACAGTTACTTTGTTACAGTTCAATCGTGTGTCAGATCGATATTTTGTTTCTTTATTTCTCAGTTGAGTGTGTAGTATTAACAGACAGGACATGTAAAGATCATGTTGAACATGCTAGATATTGTTACAAGTAAATAAGCTCGTACCCAGCAGAAAATATTCCCGTTACTGCTCTAATCTTGTGAATTATGAATAATGACATGTTTGATAAATATACATATTTATCTGTCACTAATAATCACAATCAAGTAAACACAAAGCTGTGTCGTAGCTTTTCGAGATACTTTCTAGAAAACTTAGCACCCTCTTGTGGCTACTTTTTACACACGTAATATCTTGCGAGAAATGCATATTATTAGATTCCCGTGCGGGAAATATTTTTAAAGGTCTGTATTTCATATTGTGGCTAGACAAAGTCAGAAACTGTTCTCTTTACACTTGAAAGTTAGCTTTAGGAGAGTTTTTCATGAAAAGTATATTAGTAAGTTGTACTGTGGCCGTTTAATTGCCAGAAATGTTCATTGCTTTAAGATGTCGGTTTAAGGAGTCGAAACTTGCAATAAAAAAAGTTTATGCAGTGAATGTCCAACAAATTTGTAAATTAAATATTATATGCTTTAAGTACCCTATCAGAAAAATGTCCTTATAATCTGTGTGTTTGAATATTTTGCTTGCAAAAGGGGTTGTTACATACTCTTTCCAAAACCGATCAATTTTCGGTGACGTCATATTTGTGATACTACCCACGAATACCAAACGAAGTCTAAATGTAGTTTGATACATGCCGTTTTAACGCGACTTTATATTGGCTGTGGTTGTCATGTGACGTCCTAATTTACGTATTCGAAAGCGTTCTAATATAACGTACTGAACAATGTCTTATTTTTATGAAGATATACCGTTATAAAACACACTGCGTAATTTTATTGTTATTGCGTGACGTAAGATTTTATTAAACACTGAAAGTAACATTATCGTTGTAGACTTTTATATGTACTTCGTTATTGTTCAGTACTCAGTGTAGTATTACTGATGTCGAATACCGCATGTAGTTTTCATCTTGTGAAGTGCTAATGTGTATAGTTATATTAAATACTATATGTAGTTTTATTGTTGCTGCTAATGTAATTATATTATTGAGGAACACTATATGTAGTTTTATTGTTGCTGCTAATGTAATTATATTATTGAGGAACACTATATGTAGTTTTATTGTTGCTACTACTAATGTAGTTCTGTTATTGAGGAATACTATATTTAGTTTTATTGTTGCCAGTACTAATATAGTTTTATTATTGTGGAATACTATATCTAGTTTCATTGTTGCTAGTACTAATGTAGTTCTATTATTGAGGAACACTATATGCAGTTTTATTGTTGATAGTACTGATGCAGTTCTGTTATCGAGGAATACTGTATGTAGTTTTATTGTTGCTACTACTAATATAGTTCTATTAATGAGGAATACTATATCTAGTTTCATTGTTGCTAGTACTAATGTAGTTCTATTATTGAGAAACACTATATGCAATTTTATTGTTGATAGTACTAATGCGGCTCTGTTATCGAGGAATACTATATGTAGTTTTATTGTTGCTACTACTAATGTAGTTCTTTTATTGGAGAATACTATATGTAGTTTTATTGTTGCTACTACTAATGTAGTTCTATTAATGAGGAATACTATATCTAGTTTCATTGTTGCTAGTACTAATGTAGTTCTATTATTGAGGAATACTATATATAGCTTTATTGTTGCCAGTACTAATGTATTTTTATTATTGTGGAATACTATATCTAGTTTCATTGTTGATAGTACTAATGCGGCTCTGTTATCGAGGAATGCTATATGTAGTTTTATTGTTACTAGTACTAATGTAATTATATTCTTGTGGAATAGTATATGTAGTTTTATTGTTGCTAGTACAATGTAGTTTTATTATTGTGGAATACTATATCTAGTTTCATTGTTGATAGTATTAATGTAGTTTTATTATTGTGGAACACTATATGCAGTTTTATTGCTGCTAGTACTAACATACTTTTATTATTGTGGAATACTATATGCATTTCTATTGTTGCTAGTACTAATGCAGTTCTATTATTGTGGAATAATATATGTAGTTTATTGTTGCTAGTACTATTTTAGTGCTGTTATTGAGGAATACTATATCTAGATTTATTGTTGCTAGTACTAATGTAGTTTTATTATTCAAGAATACTATATGCAGTTTTATTGTTGCTAGTACTAATGCAGATTTATTATTATGGAATACTATTTGCAGTTTTATTGTTGCTAGTATAAATGTAGTTTTATTATTGTGGAATAGTATATGCAGTTTTATTGTTGCTAGTACTAATGTAGTTATATTATTGTGGAATAGTATATGTAGTTTTACTGTTGCTAGTACTAATGTGCAGATTTATTAGTTGATTTCCCCGAAAGTGGACCGAAGGTCGCCTGTAGGTGTAACCTGTTTTAACCACTCGCTCATTATACAGCAGTGTGTTCTCTGTCAATCAGTCAGTAGACACTAAAATGATGTCACATAAGGGACGCCTAACGTTGCAATTTGTACTGTCAATATAACGTGCGCATGCCATGAATCACGAGAATAATTATGCAATCTGTAAACTATAACACAGCATGACATACAAACTTCAAAAACAAGAAATACAAATATTTGTTAATCTTAATTTTGGCTTCATTTACTCTTGAAACAGAACATTTTCGGGGACCCTGCGAAAGTACGTCTTGGATATATATATATATGTATATGTGTGTATCTGATCGTGATTAAAAGTAAGTAATCGTTTGTTTGAATTTGGTATAAGTATGGGACGGGTAATTCTCAATACATCATCATATTTGTAGAGAAAACTTTAAAAAATAAAAGGATTGTCTTTGAAGAACACACGAGCAGAGATATATAGCCAAGATAAGAAGAAGACACGAGCAGAGATATATAGCCAAGATAAGAAGAACAGACGAGCAGAGATATATAGCCAAGATAAGAAGAACAGATGAGCAGAGATATATATAGCCAAGATAAGAACATTGTTTGGATTTTATAGTGGCCTCTGAATGCTTAACTTATTCACAGTCACACCTCAAGTATGTTCACGTACTCCATTTTCACTTAGTTTTCTGTGTGCAGTTGTATGTTGCCATGGATCGTTTGACATCCAGGGTTATGTATATGCACACCAAGGTTATATACATGTTCGCGTATTTACTGATACACCTTTCTTAACGTGGTGTTTAACTTTAGTTGACCTTCTCTTGACAGAATGATAGTTTGTTAGTGCTACAGTCACCCAACGTTGTTAGACATTACTCCCTAGTACTGTAGTGTCCACAAGTCACAAACAACACGATCTATGAGAAACTTCCATTAACTATATTAAAATGATTTTGAATATGCAAATCAGCAAGGCATGTTGCGGTGGATTGGCACGTATTAAAACTATATTATCATTGATCGCTTTTGGGACGTGTAGTAACAGCCCTTTCCGACGCAAAATATTCATACACTATGATCATAAAGGTTTTCAGAGTTTCCAAGACGTGGATATCCCTTGTACTATATACATATACGGTCGTCAGATAGAACGAGACATGGCTGGGCTCCATAATCGTTATAATGTACTGAACTCCTGTAAATATTTGTATATAAGTTTATAATTCACAAAGTGGCTATGTTTTAGTTATATAAACACACGCACACGTAAAGATCTCTGAAAAGAAATAAGTTTATTTAATAAAGTAAAATCTGCATACAGATTTGTTTTTTCATGTGTTATTCTTATGTTTTAAGATATGAAATAAAATGTATTTCAATTTTTAGAATTTATGTTTTATTGTATATACGCACATGCATTCATATGCACAAAATATATAAATGTGTTTGTATGTGTGTGTGTGTGTCTATAAGGTGCTCATTGTTATTTATTTTATGGTACATTTTATATATCTGGTTTTCTATCCAATTATTCAAACTAATAAAACCAACCCCTCTATATAGAGAAGAGCACGAGGAGGGTGTTTATGGGTAGTTCAAATAAGGTGACTGTGTTAGCAAGTAAACAATTAAATGGGGAAAGCAGTACCCGTGTTCAACGAAGTAAACAGTTATACAGGGGAAAGCAGTACTTGTGTACAACAAGATAAACACTTACACAGGATGAGGGGTGTAGTGCTGACAAAACGTCATTGAGCGCTGTGCCGGTACCTGAAATTTGAACCAAGTTCCGACTGTCCAAAAACTAAAAGTACGTATATAAAAACAGTGTATTGAGTTTACACATAACTAAACTCTCAGAGTGTGAAAGAACATTCTAGTTGTTTCTGACCTCCCATATCCACTTGTAGAATTCTTTCACATACCCTGTCATTCTTCCTCAGGAGATGGAGTTAGACACCATGTGACCTCTCCGGCTTAAGAGCAATGTTAAAGTGTAGCTATTAAGACACGCGAATATATTAAAAGGTACACATTCTTAAAAGGCTTAATATTTACATAATATACAACGAAGGTCGCTTGTTTTCAGTTATTCGTTCTGGCTGAACAGGGGGTGTGCAAAACATCATAAAAGTCAAAGTTCTTACAGCGAAAGTAAAGTTAGAAATACAGTGAATTAATAAGATTATAAAACGTGTTCTAATGTTAGTGATTCTGATGTGACAGCCAGTTGTTGTTTGTTCTCTTGCTGCTTTGCATAAAGGAAGTTGAATGTCGTGTTTTCTCTCGGCAATATATGCGTATTCAATGTAGTAATAATGTAAGTTTCAAATAATTAGGGCTGTATATATTTTCTTTATTTAAAATGGAAAGTACGTTTTAAAAATGAGATTTTTTACCCTGTCAAGTTTTGGGAGGGCTTCGGCCCTATAAACTTTAACATTAAACCACTGTACAAGGCACCGTAATACTCCCACTTCACCTAAATACACCTTAAGATATTTACAAAAGTTCGAAACATCAAATTCATCAACATTCCACAGTTTGAGGTATGATTTATCTTCGTTTTTTCCTTTATTTTATAATCACTTTGTAATATTATACTTTACAATCTCAGTTCAGTGTACTGTTATTCTACCATTACCTTATTGAAGTTTTCATGCAGTTTTTTTTCTACTCCTTATTATGTTCGTAACCGTCAAATCGAAAGTTTTATTATCACCAATCTTTAATACCATATATTAACTTTTTTTTTATTGTATTATTGTTTGTGCGTTTCAACATTAAATATGTAACGAAAATTAACACAATAAATCATAAACCTTCAACTCGAGACGGGATAAATTTCGTTGATATTAGTTAATTTTCATTCCTTTCAGCCAGCCATGATTAAATGTATAAATCTATTAAAGATCTAACTTGGGTTGAAAGGAAAAAATATACACTCCGTAGGGAGAATTTTCAGAATAATTGAGAAACTTTTGTGAAGAATTAAAAAGAAATAAATGGGAAAAAGAAAATTATTTTATTCGAAATAGTTTAAGTATTAGGCACTGAAAAACGAAATTGGGTGGCACTTTATGCTTTAACTACTAGCCAGAGAAAAGGCAATCATCCATCAGAACCGCCGCAAACAAGGTTCTTTGAAACGGATAATGGAGTTGAATGCCACTTTTATAACGCACCTGTAGCTGAAAGTATAGAGCATGTTGAGCCACGTATCGATATGCTAACCACTAGGCCACGCCCTGCCCTAGCGAAAGTCCTTAAAAATACTAGAAACATGGTAAAAGTGAAGACTTTCCTGTCAATAAAGAACAGTGTAGAAATAGTAAAAAATATCCGTTATCCAGCGACGGAACTAAAACTAAACATTTGAAATAGTAAAGAAAACAATATCAAATACGGTATACGAGTTAGGTGCAGCTTGGAGGAAGAAAGATTTACCAGTTATAATAAATTACTCTTTGAATATTTTCTTTAAAAAAAGGGGGGATGTATTTTGTAGATAGTTTGATTATGATAGAAAACATTGCGTGTAAAAACCCGAAATAACATGTTTTCTTCATGAAAAAGTATAATATTGGCTGGTTTTGTTTTTGTAAAAGTGCTAATATTAATGCTATTTGCACAGCAACATGATAGATGAAACAGTTCTTGAATATATGAACAAGGACATAGGAGGCGGAACCGGGAGATATTCGGGGCACGCGCCCCTTCAAATAGAAATAGACTTATGTATAACTACCATGAAAAGTCGCCGTTTCAGTTTTGGATTCAGTGGTCAGGGTTAGCGAATAAGATGCTTTCCTCAAGTTCAAATGTGTCCCGCCTACAATGGACAGCAATTAATTAAATGATAAAAAATCAGTTGAACGTTTTCACTTGCAGTGGGAAAAAATGTGTTAATAGACCTTAAATTTAGTTTGTTTTTACACTTGTTCATAAGCACAAAGCTACGCAATGGCC
Source organism: Limulus polyphemus (assembly GCF_000517525.1). Lineage (NCBI taxonomy): Eukaryota > Metazoa > Arthropoda > Merostomata > Xiphosura > Limulidae > Limulus > Limulus polyphemus. The sequence continues at coordinate 40,983 of NW_013672017.1, read as the reverse complement.
TATCTTCTCTCTGCTAACCGTGGGGATCGAAACCCAAATTAGAGCATCGTAACTGTGAGACATACCGCTGAGCCACTGGGAGACTCCTAGGTTAAAACATAAATGCATAAAAATTTTACGATTATTCCGAGGCGTTTAAAGATAAGCCGAATACGCCGCCAACAACTAACGTTTGTTATATAACACCTGAGTTAGGATTAAGTTATAGAAAATACTGCTTGTTTATTTTGTGTTTGGTTTTATGGAAATTAGAGAAAATCATGTTTCTAAAACACATATTTAATTATTACTTTTGTGAAAACTGTAAATTTTGTAGTTCTTCGTTTTTTCTTGATTTTTTCTTATTTCCACGAAAGAGGGCCGAAGAACGCCCGGAGGTGTCACCTGTTTTAACCATTTGCACCACTATACAGTAGTGTGTTGTCTGTCAGTCAGTCAGCCAGTAGACGCTAAAATGACGTCACATAAAGGACACTTAACTTTGCAATCTGTACTGTCGTGACATCAGTATAACTTGCGCATGCCATGAATCACAAGAAAAATTATGCACTCTGTAGGCTACAACACAGCATGACACGAACTTCAAAAGCAAGAAATAAGAATATTTGTTACTCTTAATTTGGGTTTTATTTACTCTCGACACAGAACATTTTCGGGAACCCTGCGAAAGTATATCTAGTTATTATTATTATTTTGACCGCCATTTTCGTTTTGTAAATACAGAACATTTAATAAAGCACGTGTAAAAAAAGAAAGCCAAGAAATTAATGTTCCAGCCAAACAGTTAATTTTTAGTTTCTGTTCTTACGGAGATTATTTTGCACTGTTGGTTAGTGTATGGATTTAAGATTTATCACTACATTCGAATCATCATAAGTTTTAGTTATCTTGTGCAACGATTCACATCAGTATGTACTTCTAGTCAGCTTGTTATTGATCTAAGACTAGTCTAGCCGTTCACCACAGGATTTTGTTACAATCGAAATTCTGTTGTTGGAAGTAGTAGTTCCAAGGATAACACTGAAAGTTATTATATATACAAAGTTCGGTTAACCTTCAGTAGAGCAAAAGTAGTGTTTGTCGAGTTCACACCTTTGACGATATTACGTTTGCCTTTTTTTTTACGTCATTCTTTTCTTTCACAAAACAAACTTGTATATAACTTTGTACTAATTTACAACCCTACATTTTCTACTTCTGTCTATCTATGCAAGTATGTAATGGAACTTTGTATCGGCTATTAAGAATAAGAAAACAAAAGTCGGTATTTCACTTGGGATTCCAAATATAACTGGAAGGTACCAGCAGAATTACACTCCTGATTACAGAGACTTGCCGTCTGGATGAGGATTAAAATATTGGCATTTTGATCATTTTAAAATTGAATTAGCATTGTCAGATAGCTTTAAAACACCACCTAGTATGCCCCGAAACTCGTCACATAGGGAAAAAAATTAGGGTTAAGTCAGAACGACACTTTTCTTTTTGTTGTTTTACACTTCTTAACAATTTAATTTGATTAGTGCACGTAGATACTAAGCCCTCAGTACCTGTAGTTCTTTAAAGCTAACTTCTCTTGTATTCGGAATATAAAATCAACAAAGTACTTCTATACTTAAGATTCGGTACTTTTATTTATTAAAATATTATGCAACGGCTCATTTAATCCTCTCGGGTAAAATATAATCGTTTGATAACTAAGAAGTAAAGACCTAGGTGGCTACAAGACGGTGAATCGGGCTGTATAGTTTTATACATTAATGGGATTTGTAGTTTAGACTTTTCGATTCTGAATTACCTAAAATTATATAACAACTGACTCTCGGAGTTTTAATGCAGAAGGGAGGTTGTAGTTGTGTACCCCACCCCCAAAAAAAAGGTACTGTCATGCACATTTCTGTCGTGGATACTCATGTTGCTATGGTTTCATGGTATTTTTATTCCCATAGATCCAGAATAGTGTTTGCTGTTAGTCGTATGGACTAATGAGGCGTTAAACAACCATTAACACAGTAAATATCTCCCAGGGGTGACGAGGACTGGAGAGAAATTGGCACTGTGCCAAATAACTACAGTTTTGTCTAGTGGAAAGCTTTTCATTTTGGAAGTTATTTTCGTGAGAACATACATGCGTAATAAACACTTAGATAGCAGAACCCCCCCCCCCCCTCATTCTTCTGTCTGGGTATACGATAAATAAGTAATTAACGGATATTCACATACCGCATTCTTTCTATTAAGCGGAAGAACTAACCTTCTTTTCTGATGTCTTCTTACCGCTCCGTCAAAGTTTAGTAACAACTTAAGTATTCATTTATACAAACATTGACCTAATTCTCCTTATTTCAGACATCCGACGTCGCATTTTCTTTATTCTTCGTTTGTAAATCCCCATTTCTACATCTGCAGTAGAAAAACTTAGTATTCTAACTGTCGTGTACGAACCAGAAAAATCACGTGTTCTCCAGTTATCCTTATTGAATTAACTCTCGACTTATCTTGGTAAAAATATTTTCATCTTCTTCTGAAATCAACGCGAATTAAATATATTTGTACGAAACAGTCGAACATCGAGTTATGTTTGATAAAAAATAAATTGAGAACCTTAGACGACCATTTTGTAGCTTTGTCCTCAACGACAAACAAACCAAACCGTTTCAAAGGGAATTGGTGGATGGCGGAAAGAATGAGGAATAAGAAAAATAGTGAAAAAAGTATTTGATTAATAGGTTTTGTCAAGTACAAATGTGTAAAAGATTTTTCAGTATTATACTGGCCATTTTTAAACATTTCTCACACAGATCTCGTGAACAATACGTGCATCAGTCTCCGCCAGTTTCACATTATGTCAGGATGATCAGAGAATTTTATGACATCATAATGTTTGAAGAGACTATAATCTCTCAGATCCCGACAAGTTCATACCACATGCTGACCCAGATGCTGGGATGGCCATTACAGTTTAACACAACAGCAACATTCACTATAAACACTATGTTTTCGTCTTTTGAAGTCAACGGCGTGTGGTGGATTTTGGTCAACCGTTCGTAGTGTTTTCGAACTCTGCAATTGAAACTAAATCACGTTTATATGTACAAAATGTGCAATGTATCCAAACTAAACGCGTGTCACCTTCGTACTTGTACATATAAGCTGATAACTGTGTAATTAAATCTGTGTATAATAATATGGTAAATTAGTACATATTAACAGATCTAAACAAAACATTCACAACGTATAAACCATTATAAATTACTTAGATTTAATTTTTTATTTTCACCCTTATTTCATTTACTACTTTATCTCCTGTTTTTCATCTTTAGCTTTTTCTCAGTTAATTCTTTCGTTTATCTCATTCCTTTATTTTTTTAGTATACTTCTTATCACAGATTATCTCAACTCACCACTATGGATCACTATTCTAGCACAGTCTTTGTTCTGGAACAACCATAAACCTAATATGAATTTAATTAAAATGGACCTTACAAAAAATTGTAATCAACAATCTTCCACAAGGGCTTGTAGGCCGTTACAGCAGGTTGCAGTCAATTGTCCTCCCTCCCTTTTGTATTAAAGAAGATGAAATTGTATTTTAACATGAACAGGTGGAGGATATTTATATTGTAACAGTGTGACTATAGTAACGAATAAACAATCGATAAGCCTTGTCTAGTGATAAGAGTTTAGTAAAAAATGTATAGTCTACGTGTATTAATCCAAGTTATCTATTTTATTCTAAATATAAACCGAAATAATGGAGTTAAAACAGAAAAAAAAACTGGAGAAGATAATTTAGAATTCAAAAATAGTTAAAACAAATTAGCAAAAAGTATTCAAGGAATCGTTTCACTTTAAAAATTGGAGAACTAAAAGAACCAAAAGAAGATGTACATAGAATCGTGCAAAAATGGCCAATAAAACTAATATAAAAATTAGTTAATGTGACGTATAGGCTGTACGTAGAATACCAATTGTTAATATAGAGAGAGAATGAAATATATAACAGTAAAAATTCAGTCAAAAGTAGTAAGAGGTAATTGAATGATAGCAAGTAGAAATGAAAATTACAATATGAGAAGTATTGGCATAGATTCAGAATTCAAAGAAGGAAAAATTAACTCGAATGAACGTCTAATATTCATATTAAAACAATTATACAAACCAAAAACAAATGTAAAAAAAAAAAAAAAA
>NW_013672017.1:33823-35919 GCF_000517525.1 Limulus polyphemus | reverse complement strand
CCCCACAATTATCGGTGTTACTATTAATCCCCACTAACCCCACAATTATCGGTGTTACTATTAATCCCCACTAACCCCACAATTATCGGTGTTACTAATAATCCCCACTAACCCCACAATGATCGGTGTTACTAATAATCCCCACTAATCCACAATGATCGGTGTTACTAATAATCCCCACTAACCCCACAATTATCGGTGTTAATGTTACTATTAATCTCCACTAACCCCACAATTATCGGTGTTACTAATAATCCTCACTAACCCCACAATTATCGGTGTTACTATTAATCTCCACTAACCCCACAATTATCGGTGTTACTAATTAATCTCCACTAACCCCACAATTATCGGTGTTACTATTAATCTCCACTAACCCCACAATGATCGGTGTTACTAATAATCCCCACTAACCCACAATAATCGGTGTTACTATTAATCCCCACTTAACCCCACAATTATCGGTGTTACTAATAATCTCCACTAACCCCCACAATGATCGGTGTTACTATTAATCCCCATAATGAGTGGAGGTGGTATTAACCATACTAACCTCATAATAATTGGTGGATATATTGACACCATTAATATCGAGGTCGGGCGTGGCCTAGTGGTTAGAGTGCCGGATCTAGAACCTGAGGGTTCATGGTTCAGTCCCGTTACCACTTAAAAGAAACGCAGTTTGCTGCGTTATGAAAGTCAAATCCAACTTTTCAGTTAGAGTAGAACAAGAGTTGGCGGTGGGTGCTGTTGACTATATACTTTTCCTCTAGTCTGTTAGTTCAGAATTAGGGCCTGCTAGCACAGATAGCCCTTTTATAGTTTTTTTTGTCGATTTCCGAAACAAACAATCCCTCTAATTTTGATGATATTGAATCCTAAGAATCTTATATACATCGGTAGAAGTTATAAAAATAAGGGCTTTATAAAACCAACAACAACAACAAAAAACATTTATACTAACTAGAAACCAGAATGATTAGCCTAATTATTCTGATAATCAGTTTTAAATCTGAACATTAAATTTAGATGTACAGTTTGCCACAATCATTGGTTAGTGTATGTGCTTAGAGCTACTAGTTCAGTGACATGACATTGTTATTAGCGTGAATGTTGAGCTTATCACAGATACGATCACTAACAAAAAATACGTGTTAGTGTTTCGAACAGTTGGGTCTTTGTTGTTCTGTTGATTTATTAATCTCAGTACGTAACCAGGTGATATATTCAGATCGCTAGAAACAAAAATCGTAATATTCTCCAGTTCTAGCATATTGTATTACTAGCTGGAGTACCCGTCTCCTGGACGGAAGTTATGTAAATTCATGATTAATGAAAGGTTAACTTAGGATATGAAAGCTCCTTCTCTTATATGTAATTACAAAAAAATGCAGAAAAGCCCCCTGAAAACTACAAAGCACAAAATGTGAAACCGCAAATTTGCAAGTATCTTCGCATGAACCAAACAAACCTTCATGCTATATTTGGTGAAGATCTATCAACAGGGGGGTGAAGTAGGGATAAAAAACGCAAAATACAAAACTGAAAATGTGTATGTATCTCCCCATGGGCCCAATAAACCTTCGTACCACATTTCGTGAAGATCCATCAACAGGGGGCGAAGTAGTAGTAAAAAACGCAAAACTCCCATTAAAACCACATAACACAAATCTAAACATTTGTATTGATAATAGCTGGAGACGGCTTGAATGGGTAATGAAGAAAAACTTTAATATAAGTTTAACATAACAGCAAATGTACAACCGTCTCCAACCACTATTAGTCTCAAAGTGAGTTCCTCGTCATCGAATTTAAACATTTGTATGCACCCCTGCGTGGATATAATGAACCTCCATACCAATTTTGCCGAAGAAGTAGTTAGGACATACAATAGACAGTACTATTATATCTATATAGCTTATTAATATTTTACATTTCTTCTTAATATTAACGGTTAACCTGTGTTTTTCCGTCTTCACTTGTTCTCATGCTAATGTTATCTAATGAGAAATGTTATTAATTCAACTTCTCGTTAATGAAATATCGTCTTAACATCTACATAGCAAATAGAACATGTCAATACTTCCTATAAAAGT
>NW_013672017.1:31862-33422 GCF_000517525.1 Limulus polyphemus | reverse complement strand
GACTAGCTGCCTTCCCTCTCGCCTTACACTGCTAAATTAGGGACGGCAAGCGCAGATAGCCCTCGTGTAACTTTGCGCGAAATTCAAAAACAAACAAACCTATAAAATATACCCGCCACTCTACGTCAATTTAAGGCCAGACATTGACGTCATATTTTCGTTCGCTGCACAAAGTAAGCCTACAGGTTGATGGGCTAGTTGTGACGTAATTACTGACCCACGAACAATTGTTGCTCCTGGCCTGAGTCAGTCAGTGCTAGAAATTAACACATTTCGGACTGTCAGTGGTTTTCGAACCTCTGCTTGGAGATTATATAGTTCATGTAGCCTGCAAGTAGAGATTACCAAAATTGATTGTGGCTTTCTCCACGAAAACTTATTAAGGTGAGGACGTGCGCGTGTCACGAGCAACGAGACTCCTGCGGCAACATCATTTTCAACGGAAGAGTATTTTCCTTCTTTTTGAAGAAACATAAGAATTTGGATACGAGATGTCTTTCTGTGAGAAAATGAAAATTATATTGTGTTTTATATATTTGATTAATATCTAAGCTAAGTAGGAAAGATAGAAAGTAGGAAATATTTAGTTCACTGTGTTCTAGTGGGAAATGATTACAGTTATGTTTGCCATAAGGCATTAGTATTAGGCCTATTACATTTTTAAACACTACATTCTTCGACAAGGTCTGTAGGGATTTTTCAACAATGAAAAGAGTGTGTGAAAATAGTATTCCAACTACACTATGTTTGGTTGTGGAGAGAGGAAATCCACTATACACTTTAAATAAAAGTCTAAAGATAGAGCTTTAAAGTTAAATAAATAACACTCTTGTTTTGTTGATCAGTTCCTCGGTGATTTATTGTATTGTACTATGTTCTAGCAGGAAGGCTCTGATGAAGGAAATGTTTTGTTGAGGACTAGTACTCGTGAAGTGTTTATATTACTGTAGTGTTTATACTGACATGACTAGTATTCCTGGAGTGTTTATATTATTGTAGTGTTTATACTGACATGACTAGTACTCGTGGGGTGTTTATATTATTGTAGTGTTTATACTGACATGACTAGTATTCCTGGAGTGTTTATATTATTGTAGTGTTTATACTGACATTACTAGTACTCGTGAAGTGTCTATATTACTGTAGTGTTTATACTGACATGACTAGTACTCGTGGGGTGTTTATATTATTGTAGTGTTTATACTGACATGACTAGTATTCCTGGAGTGTTTATATTATTGTAGTGTTTATACTGACATTACTAGTACTCGTGAAGTGTCTATATTACTGTAGTGTATATACTGACATGACTAGTACTCGTGGAGTGTTTATATTATTGTAGTGTTTATACTGACATGACTAGTACTCGTGGAGTGTCTGTATTATTGTAGTGTTTGTACTGGCATGACTAGTACTCGTTAAGTGTCTGTATTATTGTAATGTACATACTATTACGTGACTATCCCTAATGAAGTATGTATAATATTGTAATGTGCATAGTGTCACGTGACTATCCCTAATGAAGTATGTATAATATTGTAATGTGCATACTGTCACGTG
>NW_013672017.1:26109-30997 GCF_000517525.1 Limulus polyphemus | reverse complement strand
GACTAGTACTCGTTAAGTGTCTGTATTATTGTAATGTACATACTATTACGTGACTATCCCTAATGAAGTATGTATATTATTGTGATGTGTGTAATGTCACTTTACTATCCCTAATGAAGTATGTATATTGTTGTGATGTGTGTAATGTCACTTTACTATCCCTAATGAAGTTTGTATATTGTTGTGATGTGTGTAATGTCACTTTACTATCCCTAATGAAGTATGTATATTATTGTGATGTGTGTAATGTCACTTTACTATCCCTAATGAAGTTTGTATATTGTTGTGATGTGTGTAATGTCACCTAACTATCCCTAATGACGTATGTATATTATTGTGATGTGTGTAATGTCACTGTACAATCCCTAATGAAGTGTGTATGTTATTATATTGTGTGTAATGTCACCTAACTATCCCTAATGAAGTGTGTATGTTATTATAGTGTGTGTAATGTCACCTAATTATCCCTAATGAAGTATGTATATTATTGTGATGTGTGTAATGTCACTTTACTATCCCTAATGAAGTTTGTATATTATTGTGATGTGTGTAATGTCACTTTACTATCCCTAATGAAGTTTGTATATTATTGTGATGTGTGTACTGTCACTGTACAATCCCTAATGAAGTGTGTATGTTATTATAGTGTGTGTAATGTCACCTAACTATCCCTAATGAAGTGTGTATGTTATTATAATGTGTGTAATGTCACCTAACTATCCCTAATGAAGTGTGTATGTTATTATAATGTGTGTAATGTCACCTAACTATCCCTAATGAAGTATGTATGTTATTATAATGTGTGTAATGTCACCTAACTATCCCTAATGAAGTGTGTATGTTATTATAGTGTGTGTAATGTCACTGTACAATCCCTAATGAAGTGTGTATATTATTGTGATGTGTGTAATGTCACCTAACTATCCCTAATGAAGTGTGTATGTTATTATAGTGTGTGTAATGTCACCTAACTATCCCTAATGAAGTATGTATATTATTGTGATGTGTGTAATGTCACCTAACTATCCCTAATGAAGTGTGTATGTTATTATAGTGTGTGTAATGTCACCTAACTATCCCTAATGAAGTATGTATATTATTGTGATGTGTGTAATGTCACTGTACAATCCCTAATGAAGTATGTATGTTATTATAATGTGTGTAATGTCACCTAACTATCCCTAATGAAGTGTGTATGTTATTATAGTGTGTGTAATGTCACTGTACAATCCCTAATGAAGTATGTATATTATTGTGATGTGTGTAATGTCACTGTACAATCCCTAATGAAGTGTGTATGTTATTATAATGTGTGTAATGTCACCTAACTATCCCTAATGAAGTGTATATGTTATTATAGTGTGTGTAATGTCACCTAACTATCCCTAATGAAGTATGTATGTTATTACAATGTGTATAATGTCACTTAACTATCCCTAATGAAGTATGTATATTATTGTGATGTGTGTAATGTCACCTAACTATCCCTAGTGAAGTTTTTATATTATATTTTGCACAGATAGATGTATTTCTTTAGGCCATCCTTCTTTTGAAAACAGTTGTTGATTTCGAGGTGTAACCAGAAGTTTGCGATCCTTCGTTACCTTAAAATCCTTATTTAATATCTTGTCAATGATAACAGGAGATATGCCTGGCTTTCTCGTAATGGCTTTCGATGGCGTTAATCTTGATTGGATTTGTTTTCGGAACCCGTTGCTTTCCTAAACGTTATGATATACGAGTTTTTCCTCCTTTATGGATAACATGAAAGCTTCCTTGTTCGAAATGCTTTGTCCTTTGAAAATCTCATTTAAAAATTTCTCTATACGAATATCTTCAACGTGAAGTATTAAACAAGATTTTGTTTTGTTTATGGAATTTCGCTACTCGTGGGCTACCTGCACTAGCCGTCCTAAATTTAGCAGTGATAGACTAAAGAGAAGAAACTAGTCAACTCTTTACCAACGAACAGTGGGATTGACTGACACATTGTAACGCCCCCATGGTTGAAAGGACGAGTGAAGGTATTCGAACTCATCACCCACAGGTTGCAAGTCGACTACTCTAACCATTAAGCCATGCCAGACCCAATGCGGACATCGATACTATATAATAAAGTCGATAGTTAATCTTCAATCTAAACAAGGACAACAGATTCAGAAATATTAAACTTACCTATTTATGTCCTGATTAGATTTATATTTTAAGTATCAATTATACTCTTTAAGGCTTTTTTTTTAAATTCAAGATGTTAGACATGTCGTTTATTAAAATGAAAATTTGAATTTTCTATTGTTTTCACAGATCATGTAGCTGCGAGGGAGAAAGCGCTCTCTACTGTCGACTGATCAAATGACTCCAAGCATGTCCGAGAAAACTTCAAATTCAACACTTGAAGAACGCCAAGCTCGATCACTAGCCCTAGAAAAAGCTTATGTTCATGATGTGTACAACCAAATTGCTCCTCATCTTGTAGACTCTCGATACCGCGCCTGGCCGCACGTGAAGAAGTTTCTCCAGGACCTGGAACCTGGGAGTATCGTGGCAGATATCGGTGAGTGAGAGAATTTAGAAACACTACCTGTCTTCCACTGGACGAGAAAAACGTCGCCATTTTCACTTTCGGCGAAGTGCATGATATAATTTTCAAGACATTTATAGTTTATATCTCGTCAAAGTCAGGCTAACGTATCACTAGTCCTATAAATCATACGTATTAAACCAATTTTTAGGATATTGTTTCTCCTAGCTAACGATTAAATGTGTCTGAGGTATTAGACAACCAAATTCGTAGCTAGTTACACACAGGTGACTAATTTACAAGCTAAGCCTACTTAGTTATCTGTGTATAACAAGCTCTCTTTTATTCGATGACTTTGTTCATCATTGGCTATTGCTAAGATCTCAAACTACGTCACACTTCCCGAGGGAATGTTCAACTTCAAGTACACTCGACTTATTCGGGGATATCAGGTTAACAACTGTCTTTCAGTAGATCCAATATGTCCCTATTGACGACAGGGACAAGTAAATTTATATAATACATTTGATGACTTTACTGCAGGGATACGGTCCTTAAATATAGAAAAACAAATCTATGTGACAGTTAGGCTTAAAAACACATCTCAGTTATATTGACAGGTGCGAATTAAATTTCTTAATTTTATTTTTGATAAGCAAAGAATATTTACCCATACATGGTAAGGTAATAATAGCGGATATTTCGGAATTTTATATGTAGATGGTTTACTAAAACTTCGCTTAGTAACATAGTTGCGAGGTATTACTCCAATACTATGTTTGTGCTGTGGGGGTATACGCACCTCTCACGCTTGGTATTGCTGGCACACTAAAATCATAATCTTTGGCTGAAATTCTCCATTACGTTTGCTTAGTAGTCAAAAAAAGATACATTGATGCAACATCACCAAATTTTGTCCAATCGGAACCCTCGGCTACAACTCTATAATAACCCTCATGTTTTACCCGTAGTACATTTTAATTTTGAAAATGTCCAAATTAAAGTGCGCTTCGTAAACTCAACAGGCTAACAAAGCCCAAACCAGGAAGACATGCAGTCCAAAGAGAAGACGTCGAAACTCATAATAAAATTCACTGTCTTTACGGTCATCAAAGTCATACAGTTGACCAAGTAGGAATATGTTTTTGAGAATCCATTTTTTTTTTCACATGTTTCGATCCATAAGGATTTATCAAGAAGAACAGTTGGACATAACTTTAAAATATACAGAAGTCAAAATGCTAATTAAGCAATACTCAAAAGAGATGATCAAATATACGTAAAAATATTTTCGTGAAATTCTAGAAATAGGATAGTCATTCTCCATACGTATATTGTTACTAGATTATAATTAAGTTTTTGAAAACACGTTCATAATACATTTATTTAGGTATAATTTTGAGAAGAAAAATTAATCAATATTTCCCGTCATATGACGGTCATTCAGCTGGTTCTCAATTAACAGCACTATCTCTTCCTCTTGTGACTAGATCCACACTGTGACATTCTATGAACATTATATCAGGTTGTTGTTTTTTCCCTTCATCCTTCGTTGTTTCTAATGGTTGTGCCTTTGGTTTGATAATTCTTTGTTTGATTCATAAGCGGATCATAATAAACTACTAAAAATGTAGACACGTGTATGATGCTAACTCATCAACTGATGATCAAACTTCACAATACGCTGTAGTTTCTTCCAGTTTCATTAATGTTGCTAGTTTGTCGTTTATTTTGTATCTAGTGTCAGAAAAAGGGTCTGAGAGTGACCTTTATAAGACTTCAGAATAGTTTATCTGCTAGTTGATGCCCGAAACAAAGTATAAATTATTTGAATAATGTCAAGAAGAGGTTTTGACCAACTGTAAGAATTTACTGAATTACGAGGTTCAAACAATGACAGCTACGATTAAGGAACGAAAAATGCAGTTTTGTTTAATTTGGACAACTAAGACTAACTTGTAGGCTGGATTCTCACATTCGAAGAATAACTTTTATAACTTGTCGTCTAGTCGATGTTAAAGAAGGAATTTAAACTTCCTTCAACATTTACCAACAGTTTTTCATATTCATTATCTAATCAAAAACACCTTAGTAGGTGCGACTAAACAAGGTTTGAGTGTGCGACTTACAGAAATGAAATCAAAATTGGCGGCTAAACTGGTAGCTAGCTAAACTTATAGCGTTGATAAGAATTTTACAGCAAATATTCATTCATTAGTTAGCCAGGCCACGTTTTTTGTTCAGCTTGGGGCATGATGGTGGGTAAAATAAAAAACGCGGCTTGGCTAACTAATGAATGAATATTTGCTGTAAAATTCTTATCAACGCTATAAGTTTAGCTAGCTACCAGTTTAGCCGCCAATTTTG
>NW_013672017.1:6930-25884 GCF_000517525.1 Limulus polyphemus | reverse complement strand
CATGATGGTGGGTAAAATGAAAAACGCGGCTTGGCTAACTAATGAATGAATATTTTCTGTAAAATTCTTATCAATGCTATAAGTGTAGCTACCAGTTTGGCTGCCAATTTTGATTACATTCCTTTAAGTCACACACTCAATCCTTTTTTGGCCGCACCCTTTTTTTTACACGCCAAAAGTGTTTTTAATTTTATATATCATGACATTTTGTCAATACACACCAACAAACCACAGCAAGTAAGAAAGTGACAGTCAATAGTAACCAACATTAGCCTTAGGATCGCAACCCTATTTTTTTGAACAGACCTTTACTTTATAGAACCAACCAGATTCTTTAAAATATATAGTAGTAGTTTTCCCTCTCTAAAACAGCGTTAATAGCTTCCTTTATGGTAACGCCATGGAATTTAGATTAACAGTTTCTTATCATCACCCCCATGCAATCGGTACAGCCGTATCATGCATCATTATTTATGCTAATTGCTTAAGCTAATATCACGTGACGCTAAAAGCTCTTTAATTTAGAATAATTTCATAAAATTTAGTAAATTTGTGCTGAAAATTTGGCAATGAATAATCAATAATAACTATCCACCTATATGATTATTTTGAAAACTTGAGCTAGAAACTTCTAATCTAGTTTGCTTTGCCTAACTAAAACTTATGTATCTGCACGTGTTTTCACCTTATAGTTTTACTACTCTAAATCAACCGTCTTTAATCCGAATGACAAAAAACTAAAAACGGTCCACTTTTACTCTAAGGTGAAACTGTAGTAAAAATGCTAGACTGATAGCTCACGTGACGTTTTTACGTAGGCGTGCGCAAAAATTTTCATTAAATTTGAGTGTTTTTTGTTGAATAACTTTGCACATTTGGCTTTTATTTACACCTAATGAGACTCCTAATTGAAGGTTGTAAAGATCTCTCAGTGTACCAAATTTGAAAACAATCCATAAAAGTACGTATGTTTTTCTATCAAGTAAAATATCCGTTCTTTGGTGCGAAGAAAAAACAAAAGGAAGAAACTCAATTAACATTGGAACTGTTATATCTCGGGTATTTCTTAATAGATTGCCTTTAAATTTGGTATGTAAAGTAAGAGTCCAATAGAGCAGATAGTTTGGATTACAGAAGGTAGAAAATCGCTAAACTATCACTGTTAAGAACAAATAGTTTATCCTGCAGGTTGATTTTTTGGCAACACGACACACGACCGTGTGTCTTGATTCTAACTACAACCAGTCCTCCTGTAACTTTGGAAAACTTGACCAACACAATAGCAGTATCATAAATTTTAAACTAATGTCGTAACCACTAAGAGAAGTTTAAAAAAGTTACAGTCAAGCGACTCACAATCTGAGGATTGTAGGTTCGACTTTCGTCGCCGAACATGCACGCCCTATCAGCCGTGGGGGCGTTATAATTTTCGGTCAATCCCGCTATTCGTTGGTAAAAGAGTAGCCCAAAAGATGACGGTGGGTGGTGTTAACTAGCTGTTTTCCCATAGTATATCACCGATAAATTAGGGACGGCTAGTGCAGATAACTATTCCCAATTTAGCAGTGATAGACAAGAGGGAAGACAACTAGACAATACTACCCACCGCCAACTCTTGAGCTACTCTTTGACCAACGTATAGTGTTATTGACCGTCACATTATAACAACCCCACGGCTGAACGGGCAAGTATGTTCGGTTTCGGGGATTCGAACCCGCGACTCGTAGATTGCGAGACGAGTGCCCTAACCACCACACCATAGCAGGCCTACCAAGAAGCAAACAGAAAGTACAACTGGAAGTTATTGGTGTGTGGGAGAGCGGGGGATTAACTACTCTCTTCACGATAAGGTAGAATGTGGAAACGTTGAATAACACGAGGCTGGCTCAAGACGTGATTGATTCTAATTTGTGACTTGTACTAAGTAACTGTAGTATAAGGGTGCATTGATCGTATTTAGACGTGTTATTAATCTCCCTCTCGTCGACCAAAACTTGCCCAAATACCACTCCTTCGATTTGTATTTACATGTAGACTTTACATGAATACGAGACATTTGAACGCGCGAGTTCAGCCCTCGTTATGGAAGTGTCTCGCACAAACCACGTTCGCTTCCTGGCACGTTCAGCAAGACTTCCTGGCTGATACCGAGTAGCGTTGTTTCGGAATTCGAGTTAGTAATCTAAAGACAGAAAAGAAAAAAAAATTAGAGAGAGAGTCTGGCGTGTTGTAATAGAACATTAGTAGCTTAAATGACGTTGGTTCTGCCCGGAATTTCTAGGAAAGACTATAAAATTCACTACTTATTATTCACCCTATCGATCACTCAGTATTCGTTAAGCCTAATTAAACCTCATCATAAATACAAAGTTTCGTGAACACTGAGGAAGTAATCAATCTCTGTGTTTATTTGGAATGTTCAAGTTCTCCTGGATATTCACTAAAACTAACCCAAGATGTGAGATTGTAACTTTGATATCGTACTTCAATTATCGCACAAGTTCTTACAACACTTCATTTACATTTCAAATTATTTTCATTTGTCTACATTATTTTCAGTTTTCAAAGTATATACACGTGGAATTTGTTTATTGGGGTAAAAGACCATGCATTCTTTAAAAAGGGTGTGAAAAAGAAAACAAAACAAAAACGCATATGTCCAAAAGCTGTCCGGGTTTTTAAAGTATTCAACGCACTCGATGTCATAAAACACGACACTAACAGAGAAACAACGACCACTGAAAAGACGGGTTTAAACAGAGGTTTGTCAAGGGTACTTACTAAACAGTCGGGTTTAAGTAGAGGTTTGTCAAGGATACTTATTAAACAGACGGGTTTCGGCAAATGTTTTTCAAAGGTACTTGCTAAACAGACGAGCTTAAGCAGAAGTTTGTCAATGGTACTTACTAAACAGACGGGTTTAAGCAGAGCTTTGTCAAGGGTGCTTACTAAACAGTTGGGTTTAAGCAGAGATTTGTCAGGCACTTGGTAAACAGACGGGTTTAAGCAAATGTTTTTCAAGGGTACTTGCTAAACAGACGACTTTAAGCAGATGTTTGTCAAGGGTACTTGCTAAAGAGATGGAATTAGGCAAAGGCTTGTCAAGGATACTTACTAAACAGACGGACTTAAGCAAAGGCTTGTCAAGGGTACTTACTAAACAGTCGAGTTTGAACAGAGGTTTGTCAAGGGTACTTGTTAAACAGACGGGTTTAAGCAGAGGTTTGTCAAGGGTACTTACTAAACAGTCGGGTTTAAGCAAAGGCTTGTCAGGGGTACTTACTAAACAGTCGGGTTTAAGCAAAGGTTTATGAAGGGTACTTGCTAACTAGGTGGGTTTAAGCAGAGGTTTGTAAAGGGTACTTACTAAACAGTTGGGTTGAAACAAAGGTTTGTCAAGGGTACTGAGCAAACGGGTTTAAGAAGTTTATGAAAGGTACTTGCTACCCAGACGGTTGAGACAAAGGTTTGTTAAGGGTCAGTGGTGTAAAAATCCATTAACCCAGGACTACCACGAATTCCGTACTTTGTGACCTAGGCTACTGTAGTTCTGTGGAAAACCTAGGTCTGTATGTAAGTATTAGAATTTACATAAATCTAGCCATTCTTTCAGTTCATTAAATATCTAGTGTCACTGAAACTTGTGAAGTATCGGTAGTTTCTTTCAGGACGATTGGCTGTGATTGGAGAAAATGACTCGGACTGTCCAATCGGAACTCCACATCCTTTCCCTGGGTGTGATCCACGTGTCCTCGGATTAGAATCGTTGTGTGACTTTGGTCTATGTCGTTACGTAGACTGGTTAACCTACCCAAAGATGTCACTTCTGCGTCGTGTCTGATGCAATAAATCGTTTATGTTTTTTTTTTCAAAAAGTAATTGTAACTAACATATCATTAAACACGATAGTTCTTAGTATTTAAGGATGGGCCAGACGCATATTATATATTGCTCATCATAGTCTCAAATCTCCCATATAACAATCTAATAGACTTTTTTTGTGTTCATTTCATGGTTCTTCCGTCTTGGGAGACACGTGGCTCCGATTTTTGAGTGTTTTCGTCAAGTTTTACAATCACCAGACTTTGAGAACTGTTTGAACAGTTGGTGTTTGTTGCCTGCCTCGTATCTTTTGGCCCATCAGCGTGTTGTCGGTTACCATGACAACCGACGGCATTTCACGATTTTTGACGCTTTTATGTTCAGAACTGGCAATGGTACAATCAGGTAGCTTATCTTTGATACTCGGCGAAATATGAGTCAGGTGACTTATAGTTTCATTAAAATCATCTTCTGAGATTCTCAAATATATATATATATATATTTATTTAATTTTCGTAACTACACTCTAATAAACTTCTAAGACCTCCTTTTGTCGTTGTTTCCAACACTATCTTAGCGCTTAGGAAAATTCTTATTGAACACTGTAACATGATATTCTAAACACAAAAAGATTGATTTTTCTCGCCTTAATACAAAGCAGCACCATCTCTTGACATTTTCTGACACTAGTAAATGTTCATGTATGTATGTCGTTTAGCTTCTTTTTAAATTTTATAATTATCAGCGTACCCCTGACTAAGGTTTGTTTTCAGAGGGGTATTGTAAGGTATAAAGCCCTTGTGGCGGCGGGTGCTGCTGTCCGCCTTTCGCCTGATTAGTATTTCTAAGTCAGGTACTGCTATACTTTAACTCCACCAGAGGTCATTGATCTAGCCGTTTAGCCAATGTGTGTATATGATACCCCTCAGGTATCTAAGTAAAAGTTTTTCTTTCTTCCCGATTTATAAAATCCGTTATTAAAACCAAAACGTTTATGAAGTTTAAATTCGCAGTCCTGTGTAGTTATGTGGCACTCGTGTATCCTTGACATGCACTATAGCACTGAAAATTATGGCTTTTTTTTAGTGTCTTACCCACTTTAAATATCTCATGAAGTAAAAAACCTGTCACACGAGCCAGTCCGACATCGTGTGTGGATAACAAAAAAAAAAATCATTCAGAAAAGATTGGGGTTGTTTTGATTAAACGAAAAAAAGACGTTTGGTTCGAGATCTTGGTCACTGTACCAGACTCGTGACCATGAGAGCCAACAACTTGTAAAGTAAAACAATGTAGCAATGAAACATGCTTGAAATGTTCTAGATATGGTTGTAAATGTGATGGTTTAAGTTTAGCAATTAAGCTAAACCGTTCATTCAAGTCGGATGAGGGAAGAACTTATTCAAAGATATCCTAATCAATTTGGCATATCAGCTGAATCGGAGATTCATAAATTGATTACTGTATTGACAGCGAAACATAAAAGAAACGGGCACAATAGTATCATTACCTTCAATAAGAGTGTTGTTGGCAAATCAGTTTCACACCCTTAAACTCTAAAGTAAATACTCTTGGATCTTTATTTTCTCCATTCCGCTGTTTTGTCAAATGAAATGATTCCTATAATAATAATATCATTGGAAAGTAAATAAAAAATGAAATAATGCATTTTACTGAAATTTGGCAAATTATATGTGTAGCATATTCATGTGGCTTTCTTAACACCAGCCACACGAGCCAGCTCAGCATCTTGGTGTGAATCAGAAGAAAAAAAACTTCTGAGATTGAAGTTGCTGGACCAGACCCAAGACCATGAGAGTCAACATGGAGAAGTTAACTTATAAATGTAAAGTAAAGTGATATAGCAAAGAAACATGCTAGAAATGTTCTAGATATGGTTGTAAATGTGATGGTTTAAGTTTAGCAATTAAGCTAAACTGTAGGTTCAGGTCGGATGAGGGAAGAACTTATTCAAAGATATACCAATCAATTTGTCATCCCAGCTGAATTGGAGATTCATCAATTGATTACTGCATTGACAGCGAAACATTAAAAACAATGGGCACAATAGTATCATTACCTTCAGTAAGGTGGATTGGAATCATATACAAGACATCATTAGCTTCAATATTTTGTTAAACTAACAGCACATTAAAACCCAAAGATACAGTGTTGAAGTCGAAGCAGATGCATTAAAAGTTAATTTCCCTAGTGATTCTCAAATTATAAACACCATTTCTACAATGAAGAGTAAATATAAGAAGGATGGTATAATGCCCAATATGATACCAACAATAATATAATCCATATGGATTTCATGTCATATTTTCACTGATGTATAGTTTTGTTGTTGTTTTAAAAGTTGTGCAGAGCTTTTTTCATCGAGATCTATCAAAATAACCCCAAGTCGCGGGGTTCCAGAATGACCCCCTAGGCTCAGTACTAAATGATGCTGGGCTGGCTCGTGTGGCAGATGTTAAAAACAAAAATCAAATATATATATATATATTTGGTACATCGATTTTTTCTTTGATACGTGTGTGGTCTTTATATTCAGGTTGTGGAAACGGAAAGTATTTTGACATCAATCGTGAGACATTTCAACTGGGGGTCGATCGATGTAACCCTTTACTCCAAACAGCCAGGAAGACAGGGTACGAGGCACTCGCGTGTGACAACCAACAACTACCATTCCGTGACGAAACTTTTGACGCAGCAATCTCTATCGCTGTCATACATCATTTTGGTACTTCTGAACGTCGCGTCAGGGCGCTTCAAGAATTGGCTCGAATTTTAAGGATAGGAGGCAAAGTGATGATTACGGTGTGGGCCAAGGAACAGAGTCATCGTAAAGTAAGTAATGGTTATTTAATGAAATTCTGTATATAAGTTATCTTAAGAAGATGACTATAAAGCCAAGGGCTAGGCCTAAGTTTGTTAGGTAATGCATCATTCAACAAATACAGTTTTTTGCTAACTTTTGAGTATTATAATTACTAGTGATTTTACGGATTCCCAATACCATAGGTTGCATCGTACTTTCTAGCCAGAAAAATTCGTTTCTTCTTCTGATCCAACATTAACTTAGTATTTTTGTAGTTTTATTACGACGTTTCGTCACATTTCCTAGTCTACGAAGAGCCTCTTTCTTCTTGTTATTGAAGTTTTTATACCTTTTAGTCTTCGTAGTTCGTCTCGTTCTTTAGCTGCTATCTGGGCCAGATACAACTTTTTAATTATAGATGTAACTTAATTTAAAACAATGGTTGCAAAATCTAAAAAAAATCGTGGTTCAATGATAATTTTTTATGTCATAGTGTTTCTGGTCAACAGTATAGTCTCTGTATTTCTATACTTTATGCTCTACAAATCTTTATAATGAATGTTGCCAGTAAGATTTTCTGTTTTCTATTAGTTTGACTCGCAAGACGTGCTGGTGCCTTGGCACGAACCTACAAGCAGCACCAGCAAAGGTAAGTAACGACTACATCGTACTACTTGAATAAAAACAATTTTTATCCAACGCTGTATTCTAAAGGCTTCTATCCAGAATAATTAGTTGGGTTTGAAAATTTTTATGTGATATTATTTAAATACTGGTTAGACGTTCAGCAGTGCTTGTTAGTCCTAGATATTAAATAGAAGTAGACGTTTCTAACCTTAAGTGATCAGTTCTCAACACTGCGACATGTGGATAGCCAGTAAATATGTAACAGACAGAAAACCCATAACCCCTAAACAAGTGATCAGTTCTTACACCATGACATGTGGATAGCCAGTAACTGTAATACACAGATAACCCTAAACAAGTGATCAGTTCTTACACCATGACATGTGGATAGCCAGCTAAGTGTAATACACAGATACCCCTAAACAAGTGATCAGTTCTTAAACCGTGACATGTGGATAGCCAGTAACTGTAACAGACAGATAATGCTAAACAAGTGATCAGTTCTTAAACTGTGACACGTGGATAGCCAGTAACTGTAATACACAGATACCCCTAAACAAGTGATCAGTTCTTACACCATGACATGTGGATAGCCAGTAACTGTAATACACAGATACCCCTAAACAAGTGATCAGTTCTTACACCGTGACATGTGGATAGCCAGCAACTGTAACAGACAGATAACCCTGAACAAGTGATCAGTTCTTACACCATGACATGTGGATAGCCAGTAACTGTAACAGACAGATAATGCTAAACAAGTGATCAGTTCTTAAACCGTGACATGTGGATAGCCAGTAACTGTAATACACAGATACCCCTAAACAAGTGATCAGTTCTTACACCATGACATGTGGATAAAGCAGGAGGATAGCTATCAATTGTGTAATGTATGAATAACAAATATAATATAGAGATATTCTAAAGTACTTACGTTAACCAAAATATTGTTGAAGTGGTTCTATAAACAGTTTTAAAATGGAAAACAAGTATTAAAGTGATAGAAATTGGATTTTAGAAATTAAAACAACATAGAAAAGTAATAAACATAAATTCAATAAATGATAAAAATAGTAATTTAATAATAATAATGATCAGGAAAATATGAGTAGGCCGTGTCAAGTTAATAGGGGTGTAATCACATTAAAGAAAAAACGTTCATTAATTCCGTGTGGTGCGAGAGAATTTAGTTTAAATATAAGTTTATATTCTAGGCGATTATATTTGTTGAGGGAGGCATGTAATAAAATGAGTACACTCATGTCGTCAATGCTGTTGTGATCCGGGGAGTTGAAGTGTTTGGGAACTGGGTGGTCGAGGGTGCCGTTGCGTACAAGTCGGAGATGTTCAAGGAATCTTTCACCTAATCTGCATATAATTTTCCCAATGTAGAGTTGTTTACATCTAGTACAGCGAATACAATAAATAATGCACTCTGATGTACAAGTGAATTGGCCTTTCAAATTAAAGGTAAAGGCAGAACTGGAGAGAGTCGATAAGTTGGTGATATAATCGCATGGAAGGCAAATAGTTCATCCACGTGTGTTTTGAACACTTTGTTTCATTATTTCTCCATGTCTTGTGGTCTTTCCTACAATATGAATAACAAATGATACCTTGAAACAGGATGAAAGACCTGATCTCTGTAACAGAGGGGTAATCCTTGCAGTTTGTAACTCTACAACATTTTTATTTTCTCTCCATTTTTCAGGTAGTATTTTAAGTATGGTAGTTATATTGTTCCCTTGATGAGAAGAGACTCCCTACAGCACATACAATACGTTCCAAAACCTAGTAGTATCACTGATGAATATGCTGATTTATTTTTCAGACCGTGGGTCATCTGCAGAACGTGAGTTAACAAGTACCACAACAAGTGAAGATGACCTCTTGGTTTACACTTCACACTTCCCTGAATGCTACCGTGGACAAGATTTTCACCAAAATAATAGGCAAAACGCTATTGATAGTCGGTACAAGGGTGAGAGAGGCTGTCATCCAAGCAGTCCCAGTAGCTCCGAACTGTCAAGTCCTTCTGAAACGTGCTACAGTTTTGTTCGACGTGCCTTTAAGAAGCTAGCTGTGTCCACTTCCCCATATTCTAGGCATAACTCTTCAAAGCCCTATTTTTACAGTTCTTGCAGACGGCCCTGGTTTTCTGAAAGTATGGAATCCAATGACCTACTAACCTCTCCCATCCAGCAGGAGTCTCACGGGGAAGAATGCCTGGATTTCAAAGAACCCGATGATGCATGTATAGAATTGCACCACCTAGAGGAAACTAACGTTATTAAGCCTTCAGGCGACGAGAAGGAAGAATTAATTTCGAATAAGAAAGGGGAGAAAACATGGTCTCTTAACGATTTACTAAGTATTATACCAACAGTTTTCCGTATAAAAAGACCTTCAGACAAGGGAACCAGGAAAGATTTCCAAAAGAGAATATCGACAATCAGTGATCCACAGGAGTACCTTGCAAAAGATGTGACAAACAACACAGTTGTGCGTTCCAGGTCCATGATGTCGTGTGTCACAAGGCCTGAGAATGTCAAAAGCCTCCATGACACGGGGAAGAACATTACACAAGAAAACCAAAATGCCAGAGAAAAACTTCCATGTTTTAAGGAATCTGTTATAAACGAGGGTCTTTGTACGACTAAACCAACAATTTCAGATATCACTAACTGCAATGACATTCACCATAGTAAGCTCAATAATGGTGTAGAAGACCTGGATGGAAAACAGAATCCCAAAGGATTAATTTCAAACTGTTCATCAGAATTTAAAGAAGGGAAAGATGTTTCTTTATCATATCCAAACAATGTTAGCATTTGTAATGATATGGTAAATGGTATGTACACAAGAGAAAAGCTTCACAGAAACAAGTCATTCTTTCCAAACCCAGATTTTCTAGACCTGCAGAGTAGGAATAGAAATACATATTGCCAAAAGACACCAATGAGTATTAAAGACATAAAAGTCAAACCAAACCCAGGTTCTCTAGACCTGCAGAGTAGGAATAGAAATACATGTTGCCAAAAGACACCAATTAGTATTAAAGACATAAAAGTCAAACCAAACCCAGGTTCTCTAGACCTGCAGAGTAGGAATAGAAGTACATGTTGCCAAAAGACACCAATTAGTATTAAAGACATAAAAGTCAAACCAAATCCAGTTTCACTAGACCTGCAGAGTAGGAATAGAAATACACGTTGCCAAAAGACACCAATGAGTATTAAAGACATAAAAGTCAAACCAAACCCAGGTTCTCTAGACCTGCAGAGTAGGGATACAAATACATGTTGCCAAAAGACACCAATGAGTATTACAGACATAAAAGTCAAACCAAACCCAGATTTTCTAGACCTGCAGAGTAAGGATAGAAATACACGTTGCCAAAAGACACCAATGAGTATTAAAGACATAAAAGTCAAACCAAATCCAGGTTCTCTAGAACTGCAGAGTAGGGATAGAAATACATGTTGCCAAAAGATCGCTAATGATATAAGGAATCAGAACATGATATATTCAGAAACACAAACATTCAAAGACAAAGAGGCTACAGTGAAAAGTCGATTATCTTCCTATTATTCTATGCCAGAACTCCGTACTCTTTCACACAATGAACTTTTCTGGATAATTGATAGCCACTCGGCTAATACTGACCATTCTGTTTGTGCCAAGAAAGACTGTTACTCTGGTGTCATAGATTATCTAGGTTATTTAGATAGTGACACAGAGTGCGAGGAAGAAGAAGATAAATTGACATCAATAAATTTAACATCAAACAAGGATGGGTGTCCTTCCATGCTTAAAAATGGACTAGTGACACGTAGCCTAAGTACCAATACCGCCAGAAACTTAACTTCCTCTATTGAACCAAGTGGGTCGTCAACTTCACAAGTACAAGACTTTTCTGTAGGTTGTTTACAAATTAATTGTCTTCCAGTTCCCAGAATTTCTGGTCACTGTAAGAGAGCGAAGAGTGGTACCAATGTGGAAAGTGAAGAGCCCATTATGTCAACAACAGCCAGAAAGGGCAATGGAATCCAGGGTAGATCAAGCATGAAGAGTGAAGAGTCTAGTGTGCCAACAACAACCACAAAAAACAATGGAGTCCAGAGTGAATCAAGTGTGGAAAGTGAAGAGTCGATCATCTCTGTTATCCAGCATAGCACAAGTGAAGTTGAAGCCTTGACAATGAAAAGAAACCAATCTCAAAATGGAGGCCATTCCACTCAAGCTTCACCTTTAACTCTGCTTAGTGGTTCTGGGAAATCTTCATATTCATCACCGCCGTCTTCAGCCTCAGGATTAGATCCTTCTAAGTTTGTCTCAGATTCAAATTCATCTCAGATCAACATTACCAAAAGTGCTTCTGAGTTTAATCCTTGTTCTTCAGTTAAGTTAGAAATGACTCCACAAGAGAAGCAAGCACTAAACCAGCTGAGTTCCAATGCCAAAGTCTCTGAAGACAATGAAGAAGTGCATAACATTTCACCTAAATTCATAACTGATAAGTTCTCAGTTAGTAACAGACATTTCAAACAAATGTTTACATTGAATGGAAATGACACTCCATATTTTGATACTGTGAAAAACTCTGTAAACAAAGTCAGTGATGCAGTTGGTGAATGCTTCATCCAGAGTATGGATGTGACTTTTACGTACCAAACAAGAGAGAATTTAATGAGCCAGAAAAAGAACAGTTTACAGTCAAGACCACAATATGCATCTCGTTCACTGCTACCGGAAACACTTAAAACTGAGGACTCCAATTTACGTGTTTCACCTCATCAGTTTGTTCACTCACTTCCTGGCAACTTCAATGACCAGACTGATGACAAGCAACAAAATACAGATACAAGAGGTTTCAAGGGAATGGCAGAAGAAGTTATCTCTTCTCATGAACCAACAACATTTAAAGATAAATTACAGGGAAGACATCAGATGAAATCCAATGGACAAAATACTACTGAATGTAGCGTTACAGATGTTGCTGAATGTAGAAATAACATTTGTGATATAACAAATTCATCTTGTCCACTGGTTCAGTATAATGACTGTGATGTTAAATGCCTCGTGAAGTTATTTGAAAAGAGAAGTTTTGAAAATGATAAAATTCTTTTAAATTATTTAGCCATACTTAAAAGGGCAGGTCATAAATTTGGTGAACAAGACAGCAGGAATTCATTGGAAGCACCAACTCAATTTAACAGCAGAACTACACCTATGCAGTTGTCTGATAAACACAAGTTTATTGATTCTCTAATTGGAACAAGAAAACAAAATAAATCTAATAACCACTTCTGTCTGTTTGCAGAAGGAGCATTAAATAACATTAGTTGGAATAATGGTGCTGAGCAAAGGGAAACAATAGAGAAGCCTAATAAACATGTTAAAACAAGATACAAGGAGCTACTTCTCCAATATGGAAGAACTTTTCAACAAAACCATGAACAAGATGAGTTAGTGGAAAAAAGCATCGTAGAGGGCATTCTAAAATTGGCAGAAATGGAAAAACTTTCTAAAGTTCCTAATTATGTGATATCTGAATCCATCATGTTTAGAGAATCTGATTGGCCAGTGAAATTATCAAATGTGAATATTGAGTATAATAAAGTTGGGTTAATGAAAGAGCTGGGAAAAGCTAGGGACGTGACACACGCAACAACACAAGAAAACCCACATACATGGCTCATGAAATCACCACAAAACTCAAGAGTGCTTGAAGATACACATCATTCAGGATCAGCTAACCAATCATTGGAAACCACAGATAACATCTGTTATAATTTAGGATTAGCTGACAAAGTAAATGAATCATTGAAATCTTCAGAGAAAACCTATGAACACAAGGACTCTGAGGTTATGTTTTCACTTGAGGAATCAGTAAAAACTTTGGGGATTGTGGAAAAATCAGCTGCAAGTATCAAAATATCTGACACTGCCCCAATTCTTTGTGTCAAGGGTGACAAAGAAACTGGTGGTAATAGCATTTTGGATAATATACTAACTCAAAAAGAAAAATATTAAAAGATGAACAACACTGTTTTAGTAACAAGAACAAAATTTGGACATTTGATGATGATAGCAAATGGATCAAAACACAATGTAAAATAGAAGGTGCTTTTCAAAGGTGCAACTGTGATGGATTAGAAAAAACCACAATCCCAGAAGTTACTGCTAATACAGCAGAAAATCAAAACAGGGAGAGAGCAGAAAACAATACAGCGGAAGATCAAAACACGGAGAGAGCAGATACCAGTACAGCGGAAGATCAAAACATGGAGAGAGCAGAAACTAGCACAGCGGAAGATCAAAACACAGAGAGAGCAGAAACTAGTACAGCGGAAGATCAAAACACGGAGAGAGCAGAAACCAGCACAGCCAAAGGCCAAAATAGAGAGAGAGCAGAAACCAGCACAGCTAAAGATCAAAACAGAGAGAGAGCAGAAACCAGCACAGCCAAAGACCAAAAGATGAACAGAGGTATTACTGCTAAATTTAAAATACTAGAAACTACCACAACTGAAAACCAAAACATGAACACAATTAAAGGTCAACGAATAGAAAGAATGATTGCAAATGATGACAAAAAACAAAATAAAGTTGTAACAGTTAAAGACAGTATATTATCAGTACAAAATGAAATAGATAATAACCAAATGGGGTCATCAGCAGATGAAGTTAACAATACAAGAAACCAATACGCACAGTCAAACAGATCAGAAACTTCAAGTTGTTTCCAAAGGCATAATACTGCACCAATTAGCATGAAACCATGTGGTTCTGACAAAACAGAGCTATGCAATCATACCTCCTCAATTTCAAAACGGCAGGCAGAATCCTCGGCATTTATTACGAAACGAGAAAAACTAGGAACACTCAGTCAGAACACCTCCTTGTCCAAGTCTACCTCCCAAGAAAGTCTGCAAGACAATGATGAAAAAGATGGTGCCATCAGTTACCATCGATACTACCACGTGTTTTGTCGGGGAGAATTAGATTCTCTCATAGAGAGTTATGTTGAAAACTTACACATAATCTCGTCATATTATGATCACGCTAACTGGTGTGTCGTAGCAGAGAAGGTGCAGGTGTGGACAATTTAGGTCAATTCTTATTACAACCATGTCAATTATTGTCTTATAGCAAAGTTCAGGTCTGTCAGCTGTGACTGTTTTTTTGTTCTACTTTCCTAACAAATAATTCATAATCTTATCCAATTTTAATCGTAACTAATTAAATATTTCTGAAATTTATCAGATCTAGCTCCAACGGACTGGAACATTGTAAAAAAACAGGGTCCTTCGATGTGAAATGAGGCAAGACAAATAAGTAATGTGCGAGCGTTTTCCAAACAGAGCTAATTCTCTCGTGATTTGAATCACTTCATTGCTTCAGTGTAAATAACATAATAAGAGCTCTTGGTGCTTGTGCCAACATTCTTTTGAGCTCAGTGTTATAAAATTTTATGATTAAAGAAACTGTTGTCTTTAAAAGTTGTCTGACAATTAATTCCAGTTCTACCTATTTCTAGTTTATGGGAAGAATAATACAGAAAAATGTGTATATACCAATATATCATCAGTTAGTTAGCAAAGGTACAGCATCTCCAACAGTTCATGTTAAAACATTTACTTGACTTTTCATAATTTCACACCTAATAAATGTTCTACTTAGCACCATTTTTAACTATATGTTAAGAACACCTCTAGTGGTGATAGTTACTGAATATCTGTTCGTAGACGTTTCTACTATGTGTCCTACTTCTTCATAAACTTTCTAGTGAAGATGGATGCTTGAATACCTGATATTAGGCATTTCTACTATCTGGTCCTACTTAAACCTTTTTCACTGGCCTGTTTTTAACTTGTCCTCAACTTACAGGTTATTGGAAATACAAATCAATGAATATCTTTTTATGAAAAAATTCACATTCAAATTTCCCATCTTTATTATGGACAAAGAGGTCTAAAAATGGAAGTCGATCTAACTCTGTACTTTTTTCATAGATAGAAAAGCATCTCACATCTTTAAATTGAGAACAGAAGAATATTCAGTAACTAGATATTTTAAGCACACTATAGACATCTGCAGTCAAGGTCAATCCAAATGTTTCTTCCAGACTGTTAATATTTATATTTCTTTACTCAATAAAGTTTCAAATCTACAAAGTAAATAAAATACCATCAAAACAAATTTTATGAAAATATTCCTTGTGTTTAAGAAGGTAAAAATAACATTTAAACTGATTTCACCAAGATAATCAGGTCATACGTTTTTCTAGGGTAACGGGCTAAGAGAATACGTAATTCAATAAATTATTAGAAACTGTGGTATTTTTTAATACGAGAAGATGTTAAGAGGATCAATACTTTATGAACCATGAATAGAATTAGTGCTATTGTGTAAAAAATTATTTTGATGGCCAGATTTTGAAAGGAATTATTGTTTATTTGTGAAATTTCAAACATTTTTTTTACAGAGTACCTGTATTATATTACAAAAGTCTGCAGCTATTTACCTCAAGCATGGTAAATTAGCCTATGAATGATATCCACATTTTCAACAATAACCATATTTTGTGAAATTTCTGCATATTATCAGTAAAACTTCTTTCATTTAATAATGTCCGAGTAGGTCGGACTTACGGGTACTGCCAAAGAACATGAAAATAAAAAATCTAAAGCATTAATGGCCACAAAATCAACACTTAACAAACCTTGCTTTCCCTCAAAGATTTTACTTGACAACTGGGAAACCAACTTGAAAATAATGAGCAGTGTAAAAAAAATCATGTAAATTGCTAAAACAAAAATACGGCAAAACCATTTTAAGTACCTGCACTTAAAACATAGTGGCAATGAACAATCATCCAAAATGTTTTCTAAAGACCTCTAAGCCTTCTGAACCATTCATATTCTTTAAACCAATCCAAAAATAGTTTTTTCTTTACTATATAATACTCAAATTCCAAATAAATTTAACAGTACATGTCTATTATAGTTTTATTATGACGTGTTATATTTAAATAAACCTTGCGTTACAAATGCACTTCTTTTTCACACTTATCCTAACACCCGCTACATCGTAAATTAATTCTCCCTTTCTTTATGGATAGTTCTTTAATTTTAACACCAGCAGGAAAAAAGGTTAAACAGAAATTTTTCCTGGTTGAAGCTGAATTCAGCAAAACAAAATTATCAAAGCAATAAGGAAGCAAAACTGTAAGTGTTAATTCTAAATATTGTTGCACAATCCAGACAGCAACATACATAAATCTAGTTTTGTAGGTAGGACGTGAGAACAGCTAAAACAATCATTTGGTTTGGTCCAATATCCTAGAATACCATTCTATATTAGGCGCCATGGCAAAGAACAAAGTTTGACATCTGATAAATACAGAACTATATCTCACTTAAATACACCAAGAACTTGAACATTTCTAGAACATTCTAATTAAGATATTTTACATAAAAAGGGCATATAAGTCTCTTATTTACAGTTGGCCATGTTGTAATCTCACTCAGCTGATAGGGTAAACTAGGTAACTGGAATCACACTCAGCTGATAGGGTAAACTGGGTAATTGGAATCCCACTCAGTTGATAGGGTACACTGGGTAACTGGAATCACACTCAGCTGATAGGGTAAACTGGATAACTGGAATCACACTCAGTGGAAGGGTACACTGGGTAACTGGAATTCCACTCAACTTTATCTAGCCTGATAAGGTACACCGGGTAGCTGGAACCCAAGGATGTGGGTAGGGGGGCTAAAGCTAACACAAAATACTACAGTAAATGTGCTCACAAGATGTAGAATGCAGCTGCTATTTTTTGTTGACCTCACCGGAAAGAGACTAGTGCCCCCTTTGCTGAAACATTTTAAACTTCATAGCTAGGGTACAAGCCAAGAAACTGTAATTACACTCAGCTTTATTTGGTTTTATCGTATATAAACCTGCACTCCTGGGCAACTGGGATAGCTGTTGATCAAGTCTGTTCAGAGTGATACATTAAGGAATAAGGAACTGTCACACATTTAGACTGAAAGATATTGGTTCATCCTTTGGATAATAAGGTTTCCCATTCCCAAGTAAAAACCATGTTCGTGATTCACCCTTTAATTAATAACTGATGTTTATGAGAAGAAGGAAATCACATAACAATTATAACTAACACCAATCCAATCTCAGGTAATAAGTAGAAGAACAAATTTAGACAGAAATTATCACACACTGCTGCTATAACAATAACTATCTAAAAAAATCATTAAACTTAACGTGCACATTTGTTTTATTTAATTGTATGAACTATTCAGCACCTTAAAATTACTGGAGCAGTATCATTGTTTAATCAGTTGAATAATCAACTACATGTGTAAAGAACACTGCCTACAAACTGCAACTAAAAATTTCACCTTGACCCAGACTATATCAGAACCAGGAAAACAAAAAAAAACACCCATTTTTAGCTAAACTTTGGATGTTTTCTCCACTTTATGTGATGCCTCCATCAGGATACTTCCACTGTAGTACTTCTGGGCAGTTTTTTCTAAGGCATCTGTGATGGCCTTCCTAATAAAAATGTGCACAAAAAAGAAAAGAGGGTGAGCTTTTAAAACTATAAGAGCTACCTTGATTGCTATAGTTTCTAACTATACATAGATCAGGACCAAAGTTTGACTTGACAAACCTCTACATGTTTCTATCAAAACATGTAAGACCTACTTAAGGAATGTATAATTGATAATATTTCAAACACTTTCTCTTATGATGAAGATCACTCACTGATATCACAGCTCACTCTAGAAGTCTAAATATTGAACTCTATATATGTGATAAGAAGTAAACATATTTAGTTTTATACGTTCACTGACATACCTTAAGTACAGTCACATTTCCTGTTGTATGAAAACTAGTAAATAAGCTTTAGAAGGTATCTTTAAAAGTAACATAGCAATCATGCAAGGACACTGAAACACAGAAAGTCAAAAATTGTTGTGAAATAACTTACACGTCCCTCACAGAAGTAGTTTAAATGTTCCACCTCTATTCATGATTTTATTCAAATATTAGATTACTCTTATTATTATTTATGTTAAAAACTATATTGTAAAAGTAGGCTAATGAATTTGCCATCAGGGAAAAAACTGTACAAAAATAGTTGTCATGTTTTTGTACAAGTTTATATGAAAAGTTTCTGTACACCTTTACTCAAAAACATAAAGAAAAAAAAACTAATTTCTAAGTCAGGACATGATAATGCCATAAATGTTTTAAAATGTTTCATTTTGTAAACTACATAAGTAAAAACAGTTCATGTGTAGTATAGGGGTCCAAAAGGTGCTCTCATTCAAAACAGGCACCACATCAAAAAAATTAACAGAATTAGCAAATGATTGCCAAAATAATTCAGTGTTGGTTAAAATAACATTTGTAACTAACTGTTTTCAACTTGGAATGGCATTCTTTACTAATCAGAAGAACCAAACTGTTACTGTAACTTTTATAATACTAACAAAAGCACCAGCAGCTTATTATTATTATTGCAGTACAATATATAATGGATATTTTAACTTTTTTTTCTAATAAATTAAGTAATGTAATGGCCAATGGTCTTATCATCTGAGGGTGTCAGATGCAAGAGAACTTCTAAGAGTCTGCTGTACCGT
>NW_013672017.1:0-5947 GCF_000517525.1 Limulus polyphemus | reverse complement strand
CTTATCATCTGAGGGTGTCAGATGCAAGAGAACTTCTAAGAGTTGTTTCAGTGATTATAAGTAACATTTACCTGAACACGCTCTGGTTGAAGAGAAATGCAGTGATATGGCCACAGTTTATATATCGGACCTCGACACCAGGCCACAGTTCGATCAAGGACTTGATTCCATCTCTAGGAATGTATGCATCCAAAGTAGCTGCAACTGCAATAGCTAAAGTAGGATCCACTGGAGTGGAGAAATTCCCTAGATGAGTACACTCGTCCATAATCCCTCGCATGAAGTTCAGGGATTCCATGCGTAATGATTTTCGTCTCACCTTTGTATCATACTCGGCCTTCATCTGGGCCTCCAGCAGAGTGCGAGAGCTAATATTGTTCTCCAACCTAGTGGTCTGGCCCTTTAATGCTTGGCTTGGTTTTGACAGCCTTTCAGGCTCTACTTTAGCACCAGCACATACATCTCCATTATGGGGGGTACCACGTTTTGCTGTCTGAGCCATTATTTACTGTTGAGATTCCATTTATGCTAGTATTCTGGGTGTTTTGAGCTGGAACAAGTTTCACTTCACTTACACTCTCGGGATAAGTACGAGCAAAATGACAGCCAGCAATAAAGGCACTGTTCTACAAATTAAAAAAAAAAAGTATAATATGACTCTAAAACAACAAAATAAGTATAATATTAAGCCCTCAGAATCCTAATAAAAACTAGACACTGGACTTGAATTAGTTTCTAATATAATAATTACCTCAAGTTCTTTGAAAGAAAAGAACAGGAAGAAGTAAGCAACTGCCATTAACAGAGGAAAACTGGCATATTAATTTTTTAAATGATTTTGCCAATTTTAGTTTTCAAAAATATGACCAAGTACAAAATAACCCTTTATTTCAACTTGACAATAATGATTAAAATATAGATTTTAATGCATAAAACGTATGCTTCAAACAATCTTAGTTATATAGCACATACACAGAGGGTTGTTCAGGGTTGCTTCTAAAGCTAGTGGTCTTGTCTTTCATGAACTAAAAGTTGAAGGTATAAAATATAGTTATATAGCACATACACAGAGGGTCGTTCAGGGTTGCTTCTAAAGCTAGTGGTCTTGTCTTTCATGAACTAAAAGTTGAAGGTATAAAATTCACCAAAAACTTATCAGTTGTAATCAGACTGATTACATCAAACACTTATTTAAATATTTCTTAACTCTTTAATCAAGGATAGGTGCATTAAACTTACCACATAACCACCAATCTAACCAGGAGCTTAGTCATACTATAACTTTTGATAATGTATGTGTATCTTCACAAAATTTCATAGACCATCAGTAAACATCACAAGGCTTTTGTACACAAAACATATTTTTTAATTAAGTGTTTTAGTTAAAGATTTGCTCGTGAATTTTTGCTTTTGTAATGTTAACTGTTCAACATACATTCATTTGCATAGTTTTTAAGATCTAAATAAATGTCAAATTTTTTTTTCAGAAAATTATATTTTAACTGTTATTTTCTCTAACCCTATACTGGGTCAGTTGAATTGACTGACCTTGTAACCACCATAAAAAAACTGGAAAATAAATGTAAATTACTTTTTTCTTTCTAGAATGACTGCAAATTGTAACATGAAACCACAACTGTTTATCCTAAAAAGCTTAAAGCTCATAATAGCATACATTTATTTCAATTTATTTTGTTTTATTGACTTTTAAACTGTGTTTATCTAATAATCCCACCACACAAGTTATAAAATCATGCTGTTCGTGTTACCGTATTAAAGAGCATAAAAGTAGCCCACAAAGTACAAATATTTTACTGTTCTTAGTTTCAGTACTAGTGTACCAGTGTTTTATAAAATACAGTGACTATACATTATATATATATATATATATATATACTATTACTATTTATAATAAATTTTTAAACTTCACTTATTTTTCTTCAAACATAGAACAGTAACTAAAAAATATATAGAAAACAATGGTCTCTACTCATTACAATATTACAAAGTTTTTTGTACTTGCTAAGCCTCATCAAATTTCACACGTGAAGGAGGTAGAAAAATTAATTTTTGTAATTTTATATATGCATTTTGGAATACCAAAAAATTACAAATTACTATACCAGTACTATAAAAATCCACTGTAATTTATCAGGCTTCCTAACTAACCTCATTTCTGAGCAGAATACCACCTTGCTCACCATTCTTCAAACTCTGCAACAGTTATAACAGCTTTACCAGTGTAAATACTTTAGGAAAATGGACAGGATTACATAGTTCAAAATCAGTGCTTCCGATTGGTTATAACATGTACTTAAGTATGCATACATAAACAAGTATTTTCAAAATATGAAATGGTGGGAAGCCCCAATGTGGTGAGTTTGCTAAATATAATGATATCTCAGCAAATAGAAAAGGTAGGAGGTTCTTATTTTATATTCTAGCTTGTCAATATTGGTAATTTGAGTTTTTAATTCATTAAAAACTATAGATGTTGTATTGTGGGTGTCATAAAATGTAATTTGAACAAAAGCAGAAGACAATGTATCATGTGACAGACAGATATTTATATTTAGCTATTTTTTTAAATATTTACTTATGAATTATGAAATCAAATAATATATAACATTAAAATTTGAATTATAAATTATGATTTGATGCCAGATTTATTGACAAACATTCATAAAATGGTGGTTTAATAAAATTTTGAATATAAGACTACAAAACGTCATGATATGCACTCTGACCCCTACCCATATGGAAAGGGTTAAAGTTACACATTACACATGGCACTGAAACATAATCACCAAATTGACACAGGCAGTAATTGATCTCATGCAACATAACTGTATTGAACCTGTCATCTAATTTTAAATGGCAAATCTGCATATTCAAAATTTAAATTTATGACTTAGTTCTACTGAAGTAATATATCCTAAACTTTACCTGCTCTGGAGAATGGACCATCTTCCAAATCTCATTCCTGTATAAACTGTTTGAAAAAAACTGATTCTCTAAAAGATTCCATGGGATAGCATCACTCATCACACCCTGTAAGGAAGAGAAACAATTACTGGATAACATGTCCTGTATAATTACTTCTGACCACAGTTACAAACCAATTAAAGGAATTCACTATTACTCTTTAAAAACTATACCAAAACTTTAACCACTTTGTTAGCTAATAACTGCTAAAAATCTTCACTAACAAGAACAAAACTGTAAACTAAAAATTTAATCAGTTCCTCAGCTAACAACTGACAAAACGTTCTTCATTATCAACAGAACTGTAAACCAAAAGATACCAAGTTCATTAGCTAACAACGAACAAAACGTTCTTCATTAACACCAGAACTGTAAACCAAAAGATACCAAGTTCATTAGCTAACAACGAACAAAACGTTCTTCATTAACACCAGAACTGTAAACCAAAAGATACCAAGTTCATTAGCTAACAACTGAAAAAAAAAAATGTTTTCAATAATGTGTTGGAAATATTACTGTTATAGATAACTTTAAATGTTTTTATTTTTGCAGCTTTATCTTCAACAAAAATATTGTTCATACATCAAACAATTATTTTAAACAGTAAACAAACAGAAATAATATTTTGTAACAGACTTTGTTGTTCTTTTAATTTGAGTCAAAAAAAGATAGTTTTAGATTCTAAGATGTTTTCTTACTATTCATCAATATTATATTGCATTTTGATGAGGAATTAAAATATCTGATGAATCCTCCCAACATATGTAAGTAAAGCCTAACAATCAAAGTGGCTGCTTAATTATATCATGCCTGGAATGTGTGCATCCTACCTCGAGGGCAAAACTGTAGAATTATAGAAAAACTTGTAGCCATTATTCCACATATTGAAAAATAAATAAATTTCAGAGTTGAAACTTATTCAATAAAAAGTTCTATTTATTTTAAATCACAAAATTTAGATTTGAGGTTCAATTCAGCATGCTCCGAACAATAACAAATTATTGCTTGCAAATTTCCCGATTTTTCTTTCTGACCATAAATCAGTGCTGGCAGCCCCCTAGTATGACTGTGTACTTTCTATTGATTTAGTCAATCAATGTTTCTCAACATTGGCTGTCATGGCATAACGTAATTGCTTCAGCTTCAAGAATTCATAAACTTGTGATCTGTATATGAAATGGAAGATCTGTTTCATTTCCAATCAACCGTATAAGCCAACATGGCTTTCAGTTCTGTGGAGATTCTCGTAGAGGTCAGAACAAAATGATAAAAGCTAAGCTTGATGAACATGTCTGTAAATACTTTCTTGAACAGCTACAGTCCCAATTCTTTTTTTTTTTGAAAATGTTTGCTTTATCATTTTCTATTTAATTAGGATTAATAATACTGCAGTATAATAGGAAAACAGAAGTTTTTCTTAGAACATGATGAATTAGGTTTATTTAAATCATTTTGCCCTCTACAGTATGTTTCATTTCACTGCTGTGTTAGGCACCGTTTACATTAGGATTTATTAGACTAACTACTTAGACAGGCACAAAAATCAAAGGAAGAAATGTATAAAAACAAACATATAAATTAATAAGTAACAGGTTTAAAACATACTACATATATTAAACCTTCCGATTAACAAGAGATATGACAACTTGTAACATTACTGTTACAAGCTTATAATTTTGGTATGACAAAAAAAGTTATTTTTATTGTATGCTAGTAATTGTAAACAGTGAAACTGAATGAATCTATAGTCACATCTGAACTAATAATTACTGACATACTCCACCAGGAATGGTTGTGGTCTCGTAGGTACTTCCAGCTACAGTAATGTATTATGACTTCTTTTAATTGCAGAAATCCATTAGAAAATAAAACATTCTTATAAAAAAGCTGCTCATAATTGGTACCTGGGTAAAAACACAGGAGGCTGTAGTCCAAGACAAGCAGGGGACTAAAGCAAGAGGTTTGTGCCAATTACATCCCGATATGGATGCCATCTGAAAAAGGAAACTTAGTTTAATATATGTGGTAGGTAACTAAATGTTATAATAAAACCTACACAAACCAAACTGTGACAAATGATAACATGCTTATGAGGTATGGTAACTTGTAACAACATCTTCATTATGAGGTATGGTAACTTGTAACAACATATTCGTTATGGGGTATGGTAACTTGTAACAACATATTCGTTATGGGGTATGGTAACTTGTAACAACATATTCGTTATGGGGTATGGTAACTTGTAACAACATCTTCATTATAAGGTATGGTAACTTGTAACAACATCTTCATTATAAGGTATGGTAACTTGTAACAACATCTTCATTATAAGGTATGGTAACTTGTAACAACATCTTCATTATGAGGTATGATAACTTCTAGCAATATATTCGTTATGGGGTATGGTAACTTGTAACAATGTCTTCGTTATAAGGTATGGTAACTTGTAACAACATCTTCATTATAAGGTATGGTAACTTGTAACAAAATCTTCATTATAAGGTATGGTAACTTGTAACAACATCTTCATTATGAGGTATGATAACTTCTAGCAATATATTCGTTATGGGGTATGGTAACTTATAACAATGTCTTCGTTATGGGGTATGGTAACTTGTAACAATGTCTTCAGTATAGGTTATGGCAACTGGTAACATTGTTGTCTTTACGTGCTCACATTTTGTTCCATTAGGATGCCAGCAAGCCCAAGATGTAAATCATTAGCTGTCTGTATAAGTAAAAAAGAATTACTCAAGCCCAAGATGTAAACTCCTAGCTGTCTGTATATGTAAAGAAAGAATTACTCAAGCCCAAGATGTAAACTCCTAACTGTCTGTGTATGTAAAGAAAGAATTACTCAAGCCCAAGATGTAAACCCCTAACTGTCTGTGTATGTAAAGAAAGAATTACTCAAGCCCAAGATGTAAACCCCTAACTGTCTGTGTATGTAAAGAAAGAATTA
>NW_013672016.1:51001-53010 GCF_000517525.1 Limulus polyphemus | reverse complement strand
GAATCCGTTTTCTTCGATCATAGCTAATAACGTACCTTGTGAGTTTTGTATAACTATCTTTTCTATGCAGTCTTTTATGAATGATAAACCTAACATTCCTGTTGACAACAAGCTGTCCGTATATCAAAATCCAACGATATTTCTAACATATTACACTAAAACGTTAACATTTCTCCTCCATCTAAGATTACCAGACGTTCCAGTTTTCAGTCCTTTTTTGTGTGTGTCCCTGTCAGAAACAGTGAAAATATTAACGTGTCCCAGTTTTTCTGTACCTCAATGTGAATTTGATATGTAGGGTTTTTATTATATACGGCTTTTAAATTTTACTCTCTCTCTCTCTCCTAATAGGAAGTTAGGTCTTTGTGACCTAGGAGGGTCAGGTACTCTGAGACCTCTTCCTCCCTTCCGAACCATGGTAGGTCGTCCGTGAATGTGGAGTGTTAATACTACAAGAGGGTCGGAGTAAACCGCACGTACTCCGACCCCTTTCAGGGCAATGTCCATGTATGTATCACAGTCACATTCTGTGTTTTGCAATCGCTACTAGAGTCCATAATGCAAATTACACATTTCACTAGTCAGAGACTAATCGAACATATTTTACATAAAATACCCTTTAAATATATTATTTTTAGTCTCTAACTAGTGTGGGGTTTATATGTCTGACATTAGGTGACCAAATCACATCCTTCATTTTAAAATAAATGTTAACCGGCGAGAGGTATTTAGGTCTACTTCCATCATGTATGTAATAACGGTCGAGCTCACAAAGTAGGTCGTTTTTTTGCCAATTTTTCTTAAAGTAATTTATAGTATTATGCAAGAGTCTATCAGCTACTGTTTGTATATTTGGGTATCTGTGCATAAATTTTGATGAGGTGCTACGGGGGACTCTGTATGCAGAGGTGATTAGTGTGTTTTGTATTCTTTGTAGTTTGTTTATGTGCCTAGGAACTGTGTTTATCCATGCCAGACTGGCATATTCCATTATTGGTCGTATGTATGTTTTGTATATTTTAATAATGTTATCGGGTGATGTTCCCTGGGTTTTGCCTATCAGACTTCTTGCATAATTTGTGCGTTTCCAGATTTTTGTTAAGATGTTATTTGTATGTTTGACCCACGTTATAAATTTTACTTAGAGAATCATCTAACAAAGACAAATCACGCGCTTTCTTAACCTAACCTATCATTGGAAAGACATGGGAACTAAGAATTTGTAGGCCTGCTTTGCCGAGAGAAATATATATATATATAAAGATATATAAGAAAACACTGAAATATCAGACTTTTTTTTTCTTTTATTAATTTCTCCTATCGGTTTCGTGACTTTTGAGTGCGTTCAAGAAAACTTAGGCGCGTTTTTTATTTTATTTATCAATTTCTTAACTAGATAAGCTTCTAACTAATTTTGTTTGTATATGATTTTAAAACGCCTTGCAATAGACATCAGATTAGTTTTTGTACGTTAAAAAGTGTTATTGTGATTTAAACTCTTTCACAGCAGTCACAGTGTTACTCCATATGAAAATGTCACTATCTCTATACACAGTTACAGACATTTTGTGTTTAAAAAATATTCTCCTCTTTACCCAAGTGCAATAGCATAATTGAAAAATAAATGGATTATTTGTTTCAACAAATCATCATGTATATTTTTGTTTGCTTTGTTGAACTTCACGCAAGCTACTCGAGGGCTACCTGCACTAGTTGCCCCTAATTTAGAAGTGATAAACTACAGGGAAGGCAGCTAGTCAACACCACCTACACCAAACTCTTAAGCTATTCTAAATGAATAGTGGGATTGACCATCGTATTATAAACCCCCATCACGGCTGAAATGGCAAGTATACGCAGTGATGGGATTCGAATCTGCGACTTGCAGCTTGCGAGTCAAGCGCCCAACTACCAGGCCATGCTAGAATCCCAGTATATATTGTTGTGTCAGCGAGGTCACGTGACTAGTATCACGCCACCTGTTTCTAGAAATATCCTGTTCTTTCAAG
>NW_013672016.1:44592-50555 GCF_000517525.1 Limulus polyphemus | reverse complement strand
GTTTCGTCGGAAAGAATTTACGGAAAATTAACTAACGAACGGAGACGTAACAATATGTTATGAAATATACACAGAAATACATCCCATACGTTAGTTTTAAGATATGCAAGAACTTTCATGATATGTTACAAGTAGATTGTTTGATTTGACCAAACATAAATTCCATGAATAATTTAGGTAAAAATAAGAATAAATTAATGTAATATGGTATACAAATATTAGGCTCGTATCGCAGAAACATACTTGATATATCTGTAAATATTAGCAGTTAACAATATGCTATTTCATTTGTTTGTTGTTAAGTACAAAGCTACAAAACAGGCTAACAATGCTGGAGAGGGGAGATAACAATATTCAATTAACACAACAGATGGCGTTGGATGCTGTTAATTAACTGCTTTCCTCTGTTTTATCAGTTCAAAAATAGGAGCGGACATGCGCAGATAGATCTTTGCGTAGCTTTATGCAAATATTTTGAAATAGTTAAACATAACTTCAAGAACAAAAATTCTTAAAACGCCATTTCGTATCACTTTTTAGTAAAAAGAGAGAATTTAAGTAGTTTTTATGTTAAGTTCATCTCCTCTGTATACAGTTTTATTATTCATTTTTCAGTAAGGTTTTAGTGCGATCTAACAGAACCAAAATAGAGAAATGCTTAGGTAGGCCTATCATATTCCGTCAAGAATACAAACATCAAGTTCAAAAAGGATTTTACAGCTTACAAAGAAGTTTTTTTACACTGGCATGGCCAGGTGGTTAGGGCGCTCGACTAGCAATTTGCGGGTCGCAGGTTCGAATCCCCATCACACCAAACATGCTCGCCCTTTCAGCCGTGGGGACGTTATAATGTGACGGTCAATCCCACTATTCGTTGGTGAAAGAGTAGCCCAAGAGTTGGCGGTGGATGGTTATGACTAGTTGTCTTCCCTCTTGTCTTACACTGCTAAATTAGGGACGGATAGCGCCGATAGCCCTCGTGTAGCTTTGCGCGAAATTCAAAACAAACAATACATTGGCGCATTAATCTACAAATAACTTAATGGAAAGAAAAAAAGGATGAAGATTACAGAAAATCAATGGTAATTTTGCACATCGGGATCGTTACATATTGTAATGGGCATGGTTTAGTGATTAGTGTACCCAGACTGTGAATCCGAGGGTTCATGGTTAGCATTCCATTATCGTAAGAACGCGCTCCGTGCAATGTGGTCGTGAGTGCGCTGTAAGTTAATCCATTTGTGTCTGAAATGCTCATACGGCTGGTATTTAACTCCGGTTTAAGCGAATGAGAATGGTGAC
Source organism: Limulus polyphemus (assembly GCF_000517525.1). Lineage (NCBI taxonomy): Eukaryota > Metazoa > Arthropoda > Merostomata > Xiphosura > Limulidae > Limulus > Limulus polyphemus. The sequence continues at coordinate 49,253 of NW_013672016.1, read as the reverse complement.
ACGTTTATCCTGAAAATAATGTCAGTCCATCGCTACTATTGGCTGATGTCCAGTTTATACCTGGATAGACTGAAGTAAATATGGGGTAAACTCTCTTGCTTAAAGACATAAGTAAGAACAAGCTTTGAACCCGCAATCTTTCGATTACGAACCCAAAGCACTAACTACTAGACCACGTTGCGTTAAAGAAGCGACAGTCAAGTACGAATAGCTCAAGAGATGGCAGTGGGTGTTGTTAATTGCTGCCTTCTCTCTGGTCTATCAATTCAAAATTACGGAAGGATACGCGTAGAGAGCCCTTGGAGGAGGTTTTGGCAAAACTTCTGTCACAAACAAATCTGGTCTTGTATCAAAGTGAGTTATAGCTATTCACTTCTTGAATGCTATTTCTCTGGTGCAATTATAGAGCCTCCAGTTTGATACCATCAGATAACGCGCCAGCTTGACAAAAATAACGAAACTCCTATGCTAATAATTTACATGTCTGGACCTTAACTGGTCTATGAACTGAAAGGGCTTCCAATATCTAATTGTAGCTTCTGGTGCAGGAAAACTTCAAAATGCAGTTTATTGTGCAGTAACCCACTGTACTAGAGTATGGATTAATGTAATATTATTTCAACTTCTGGCATACTTTGTTAACGTAAATACTCAATACATCATTTATTTTCATACTTCTCTATTTTAATGAAGTAAATTAACTTATCAAAGAATCATAAATATTAAGTAATTCAACTGTATTATAAACCTGTAATCCACAATTAAATATGCTAAGTATCACGTGGTAAGCTGATAGTGTGACAGTAACACACACACCTAAATAACAAATAAATATGAAATATGACTCACTACACACAGAAACAGTGACATCAAAAAAGAGGTAAAATCAATTTTGAATCAACCGTATGTACTGAAATTAGCTCATTTTATTCAGTCCCGGTGATTAGGATCACCAATCCTTAACAAATAATACTTCAACTAGAAACGTTACATGAGAGCAGCCCCACACTTTTATTCAAGAAAGCCAATAATTCAGTTTTCTTTGTTTAATGGTTTGAATATGTTTATGAGTATTTATAGATAATCTATATATAGAAAGCACCAAAATCTGTGTGTCTGTCTGTTTGTCCGTAATCTAGCTATTCCTAGGTCGCTGGGCCAATCTCAACCAAACTTTGTGGGATGATAGTTTGGAACAAGAGCCATGTTAATGGGTGTCAACCTTCTCCACCCCATTATTCCTGTTATTGAGTATTTATTATTTTTGACGTAAGTTAACGTTAACTATATTCCTAGATGGAGCCGCGTCCTTATACATAAAGATTATCAAATTTTCTACATAAACAAAGTGAGGGAGGAGGGCACACGAACGTCTTATATATCTCAGAATGCGCGCCACTCTTTATGGAGAAATGCAATGAAAAAAATGGCCGCCACTATTGCAATAATACATAGAATCAGTTAAGTTTCAACTTCAGCAGCCACCATAAGGCTGATATGAAGAATCGTTTCTTGAGTTATACCCACTTCCTACTTTGACCCGTGACCTTTCAACTTCGGCCCGTTAGACACTTCTGCAGCCAATGACTTTCAATTAATTAATCACTTGAAACACTGTGGAAGGACATTAAGAGCTTGGTGTTGAAAGCGGGTAACAGAAAGCACCCCTAACACCACCACTTTGGCCGCTACCTCTTCTTACACAGTCACCCGACCATCACACAGTGTATACCGTGTTTTAAATATATACATATTGAGTTGTTAAAGCTTATACACCACTTTTGGTGAGGTAATAATGAATAGTGTAATAATATATTATAAGTATATTGTGTGAAAGTTAGATTTTTTGTATTACTTATCATAGCATTCACCCTCACATTTTTTTAAGTTCATAACCCGGACAAAGAACGGGTACCTCAACTTGTTATATACATTTAATTAAATCCGCTCCTCACAACAAGCATGCCTTGCCTTTATTACACAGTGACGTTTAAATGCCGCTGACAGACTATGAAGAAAAAATACATCAATAAGTTCACAAGTATTTTAGTGCACTGAACCTTTACAATAATAACGATAATCGAAAAATCACAAACACACTTCATTTCTTTGATTCAGAGTTCTCAACGTATTCATCATGCTGAAAGTCAATCTTCTTCGTTTGCGTAGTTTGAAAGATCTGTAAACATTATTAATCTTGACAAGTCACGAGCTAATCTTCATCCGAATACTACAACTTAATTAAAGTAATGGACTGAGCTTTCAATACTGAGCATAATGGCCCTACTCATATATTCTTTTTTCTTTCCTTCCTTTTTTCTTTTGCTATAATGATGGGTTTAGTTTAAACAAAGTCATCCGAAAACACCATTTTTTTATTATTTTGTTTTATTAGTCGGTATTAATTAGTAGGAACGATGAACCTTAACAACTCCCATCTCTATTGTTTAAGTTTAGATTACAACAGAAAATTGCTAATCGCTCTTGCTTCATTTACCCTCAAACCTTAGTACATATTTTATGTAAAGTTTAGTGAGGAAGTATTATATTTAGATAAAAAAAAAACGTTCGTCCGACAGATTTGTCGTTTGAAAAACATGTTCGTCACAACGTTTTATGTAAAATACTCCGACATTTCTCGTCTACGACAAATGTAGTTGTTTAAAAACGGGGGTTTAAATATATTTCCTTTATTTTCCGTAAACAAATAAATAAATATTTCCTAGATTAGCAAGTTCTTCCTGTAATTTATTTCATCATCCCACCTTTTCCAGTTGTTTAAAACACTCAATCAAACATTTACTGTTAGTTTGCCATTCGATCCTGCCGAGTCTATCTATAAACATTTACCGCCTTTTCTATGACAACAATGTCATTTGAAAATCGACGCCACTTTTGTTTTGTTTCATAAATTCAAGCAATCAAATAATTAAGCCGTAGTAAACCACTTAACGAGACGCACTACTAGTCCAGTATATAATAAATTAGTTTTTTTTCTACTTTTAATATTTAATTAAATGTGGTTTTGTTAGGATATAGATTAGCTTTTAAATAATCATCACGTTCTTTTTCATTCTTTAAAAAAACCGCGGTGGATAGAACACAGATGGCCTATTGTGTAGTTTTGCGCTAAAACAAAATAAATAATTTTATAAACAGGCCTACTGTGCTATATACGCACACATATTTTAGATAAGCCTTTTGATAAATTTCTAATAAATTTATACATTTTGTTGATTTTAATCAAAGAGACAGAGAAACTTAATTTCTATCATTTGTTAATCGGTCTGTCTGTTACTTTAATTTCATGAATATTGAGCATGTGTTTTAACGAAGAAATAGAAGTGCGAGAAACATCAGAGCCCTGTTTAGAGTTATTTATGAAGTTAAGTCTATTGTTACTTCGTGAAGCCATGCAAGTGTTGAACTGGTAGTCGAAGAAATAAAACACTATCGTTATCATTAAGTGGACTGAACTTTACATTCATTTTCACTGAATATTCCAAATAAACTTGACTAAACATCAAGATGAAGACACGTGCTCAAAGTGGTATCAAAAATTTCCTGGAAATGGTAAAACAGTGGAAAGGCGATAAAAAAAACGAACAATAAAATAAAATTAGTACAAGAAAAAAAAAGGCAGAAAATTATAAGGTCAAGAAGAAAGTAACAGAAACTCACAACAAATGTACAGAAAATTAAAGTAAGATTTAAAAAAGAGATGGGAAGTTAAGAGGGGAATTGCAAGAACGAGACATAATGTTTACTAAAAATTACAAAAGAAAAAAAAACTTTCACTGAAGACTACATCAAGGAAACCACAGTAAATATACAGAATGAAGAACATCAATGACAGGGAGGAAACCTTCTAGAAACTGAATTGGCAAGTTCAAATATCAAACCAGCCACATCGCTCGGGAATTCCAAACTCAAACATCTTTAACTATGCCACATGGAATAGGAATCCCATCTGGTATACACCTGTTACTACTACTGTTTTGCTAACTCTAACTCAGCACTTTCCGGAGTTACTTCATTTAACCTACTACTTGGCAAGTCAGTTGAACAACATCGCTCAATTGAGAAGCCAAAATATTACGATGGAAAATATAATTGGAGGCATAACAGGCACAGTTTAAATTAATTTCCAAAGTGAATGGATAAACTATTAAAAAATAAGATATTAATATTGATGTACAGGACCAGCTTTGATAACATTAAGCAACCTTTCACCAGACGTAGTTGATGCTTCAACACTATTTGATCTGATAACCTCATAATTCCTGGATGCTACTTTTAGTTGTTTATGCGCAACATTAACTGCAGGGGAGGACCCAGCCTCTTTCTATTAAGGGGGATGAGGTGAGCTAGACAAAAAATTGAGGGAGTTGCATTGTACATCTTGCGGACACACACTCTGTTGTATTTAGAAAGTGAACCAGTTTTAACAATAAGCACTTTTCGTTGTGTGCAATGGCTATAGGGGAGGTTAAGGCATATTTTGTGGTAGATTCAGCCCCAGCAAGACCCCCCTCCCTACCGATAATTGGGTAAGCCTTTCCATATCATCAACAAATTATGTTAAAATCTATACTTTTCTCCTTACTCTGCTCACAAACTTCACTTTAGAAACTTCCTTCTGGTATGACACTCAGGGGCGG
>NW_013672016.1:41815-43756 GCF_000517525.1 Limulus polyphemus | reverse complement strand
TATTAGAACTGCCAAGTATGTTTCACTTTTAATGTTTAAAGTTTCTGTTATCATTCCTTTTTTTAGCAAAAAATTCCATCTGCTGCACCTGAAATAAGAAATACACTACTTAAAGAGGAAGCCTTGCAGCATGTTTATCAACACTGGTTCTACAGTTACAATTATTCGACCCAATCTAGTTATGAAAAGTGTAAAATTACCTCTAGAGATAAAGTAAGATAACGGATTGATGCAAATGATCATAAAAATCAAGCAAGAGCAAACTTGGAAGTCATCATTACCGTAGCAATTTTCTCTATACAAATATGTGGTCAAGAAAACTGTTGAAATAGCCTCTTTCTAGCTGACTCTGGGTCTTCATTGTTTCGTAGTAGATAGTATATACTTTGCCCACAAGTACATTGATGCAACCTCACACTTTGTGTCAAAATAGGCAATTGACAACAAAGTATTTCACTGGCCAAGTTGACGATATCTAAAGGTTACAGTATTTGTATGTTGTTCGAGAACAACCAGTCACTTGGTAAAGTTACCCTTTTAGCATGAAGTGTCAGTTTCAATCAGAATGGAGCTACATCTAGTCCTACTTGGTTCGAGAAGCGAATTGATCAACAAAAAGACATATTTTGAGGTTACAGCTGCTGTTTAGCATTTAAAGAATTGGGATATCTACTGAACCAAATTTGAGGCTCAGAAAAGGAACAGAACTGAGAATCTGACCACATAAAAAGGCAGTTTCCATCGTGACCTAATATGAAGTAGTAACTTCAGGCTGGTTGTTAAACATGTAAAAACCACAATGACAGCTGTAGTGGCTATACCTCAAATGGACTGACCTACTCAAATCCCTTCACCATGTCCAGCAATAACAGTACTGAGGGTTAATCTGGTACCCATACACCCTGATACTGCTATCCAACCACACTGTTTTCTAGTGAATTGGCAGGGCTATCAAGGTCTGCTCTCGGAGTACATGCCACAGATAATGCCAATGGTGTTACTGCCTGGGTTGGTGAAGCACTGATGGATATACTGCCTATACTTTGCTGAACAGCAGTGGTGTAGTGCTAAATTTTATATTGCTAGTCCTGCCAAAATTGGTCAGATGTGTAACATTACAATCAGAGTAAAGATCTCATATTCAAAACCTAATTTTCACTCCTGTGGGTCCATTTTTTATATGTAACACCAAGTATTTGATACTACTTATATTAATCATATACTGAATATGCATATATTACCGCTAAAAACATTAAACTCAACGTCCTTTAAACAGCGAGGAAAAAATAACTAGATGCCACAATTCAAAGCTGCAATAGCAAAACCTTGTGACAACATATTGAAGGATCACACAAACCTGACATCGTCACATGCGTACATTTTATTTCTAGCTATAGTTTTTAGGGTGTGTTTAAAAGTGAAATATATGTAACATTCTCAAAAGTACAAAAGATGGCATAGTCATAAATGTGTTATTTTCAAATTACAAGAAAAACAGAGGAAGTAATTTTTTGCAAGGAGCTAGTGAAAGATAAAAATTGATAACATTAAAATATTTTTTAAAATGCATATCTTATTAATTTACTATATTTCTAGCTGCACTGTGACTTTTATAATGCTTTTCTCCTGTCCTGTCAATACAAATAACTTAAAAAAAGCAATCTTCATTGTATATTATGTAAATTATGTCTTTTTAAAATGTGTATGTTTCAAACAAACAATAAAATTGTAAAATGTATTCTATTGTTTAATATCATATTTATGTGTCTTAATAACCAACAATGTACGACAAAAAAAACATTTCCCCATTTTAACACTCTGCCACCTGTCCTAGATCCTGAGCAATCGTATAGTGCCTTAAGAGCCCGGCATGGCCAGGTGGATAAGGCACTCGACTCACAATCTGAGGGTCGCGGGTTCGAATCCGCATAACACCAAACA
>NW_013672016.1:34120-41787 GCF_000517525.1 Limulus polyphemus | reverse complement strand
TGCTAAATTAGGGACGGCAGATAGCCCTCGTGTAGCTTTGCGCGAAATTCAAAAACAAACAAACATTCACCAAGTCCATGCATGAAGATGTGTTGTTTGCCAATACAATGGACATTGGAGAGCTCATCGTGTCTGTCATCAGATTAACCCTGTGGTTACCAGGGGCTGTGGAGCCCCCATTAGCAGTGGAGGATCCATTTGTTGCCAAATCTAAAGATGTTCTAATGTCAAAGAGCACTGAATCAACATAAATAACCTCATCAATGTCAGATGAGCCCAGTATACAGGTAACCCGACAGTTGTGAACACGACATCTCCTGATGCCACCAAAAGAGCCAGCGATAGAGAAGAAAAACAGGAGTTGTTAGTCAGATCTTCCATTGGGGGAGTGTGCCATTGGCATCACTACACAGTGGTGGTTCCATATGTACTCTCCCCATTGATTGAAGCACTATATTCCTAAGCTCAAGAAAACATTTCTGGGGTTTGGATTCTATCAGATCTCAGAAAGGCAGGAACAGGAACGAGACCAGCATCTGTGCAATACCTGTCACAATATGACGCACCTACAATAGAGGCCACGACCAAGATGGCAATGCAGACAAGCCATGGTTCTTCACTACCAGCACCTCACCAGGTATTTAAGGTTAACAAGGTAATCTCCATTTCGACAACAGTAGAGTTTTTGCAAGAAAAGACAAAAAGGTTCTGTGTCTCAGCAACTGCTAGACTACACTAGCCTAGCAGACCAAGGAGCAGGCCCATAACCCGCTAAAAGTGAAACTCCCGTCTAAACCACCAAAGGTGGTCACAAATCACTCAATGCTACAGCAAATTCCAGTGGCCAAAAGGCATTGCCCAGAGATGGTCACCAACTGGACGGAAGTTTGGACCCTCTGTAGTAGAGAGGAAGATTGGCTGTGGTGTAGAGTAGCTCTTCCATCTTTATACAAGGAAGAGGTAAGCCCCTGTGGACCCGAGGTCCGACACCAAATCCAGAATGACCTGCAGACCATGACAGCAGCCCTGGAGAATATATTGGTGAGGGTAAGAATTCTGAGTGAGTGTAAATTTGTTGTATGTATATATATATTATTTAATAGTGTAAACTGTACATTTTGTTTATCTCTGTATTTGTTTTTGTATGTAAATTTATGAATGTCCTTTGTGTTTTGTACATGATTGTGTGTGAAAAAAAGGGACTTAACATTCCTTTTCACTTTAATGTACTCTGTTTAGCTTTATTTTATTTTGTAAGCTTTGTTTCATTGATGTGCCTTTGCTCTGTCATGTACATACTTTGGTGTGAAAGTGATGGGAGTTTAAAGTTTTATATACATATATAGGTTATTTTTACCCAGCATCACCAATTTTGAAATAATTACCTCTTTTTTGTACGACATTCATCTAAATATTATAACTTGTTTTTCTTATTTTTAATGTAAAGGGTCGTTTGTTTTTTCATTTAACCACATACCAGTTGGTTAAGGCGTTAGATTTTTGCCTCAGCTGTATTTTCACCATTTTATATTATGTATTAACTTTACATCATAATTAAGTTTTTTACAAAATTTATGTATTAAATGTGCTTCATAAAAGGTATTATTTCCATATATTCTTCTATATATGTACATTTAGACTAAATAGTTTTGTTTTCTTACATTTTTACCTGTATTAACAGTAGTAGCAGATTAATAATTAAAGGCTTTCATTTTCATGTGTAGTATGTTAAACTCCTCCCCATTATAGGAGGCAGGTGATCTTTGTTTAATGTTTTTATATTTTATTTAGTCTTTTTGTGCGTGTTTGAATTGTATATGTAATTATTTGTTAAAGAGTATATTATTTTTGTGTTAATGATGTTTTTATTTATTTCTAAATTATGCAAATACATTATAACAAAGTTTTTAATCATTTTGAATATCTTATTGTATTGTATTTTAGAACGCAATTAACCCTTTAGGCGCATATAATTTTCAGTCATGTCATGCTCAAAATCATTGTCAGCTTGCACAAGTTCAATTGTCTCTTCAAATGTGAGAACACTGGAGCGACTTGATGGCATTTTCTCATAAAAATTAAACAGTTTTAACTGCAAATATTACCGTTGGTTTGAATGGCAACATACACTATGTTGAATATGAATTAGTGGCCGAGATTGTCATTTATGTAGATTAGGTTTTGTCTATTGATGTTATACAGTCGTTTCGTATTTCTAACAGGAAATCCCAACCACATTATGTGTTCGCCATACTACGATGAGGCGTCTAAAGGGTTAAAGGTTTTTCTCTGATGAATCAAGTATAAAATGTCATTAAAGGGTTATTTTGTTGCATTTGAATGTATATTTTTGTCTAAAGTTGTGTGTAATCTGTGTGGCATGTAATTGGTTTTGGAAACAAAGAAAAGTCAATGCGCTTCTTTATCATATTAAGAGTTTAAAGTTTATTGGTTACAAAAATAAATTGTTGGCTCGAGGACAAGCCTGAAATAGACGAGGAAGGAAAGTGTGGCCTGTAATCATATATTTCTACCTGCTTTTATTATTGTCATAACATATCAATATTAGGCCTATTACGTTTTTAATCTGCTCCCTTAGGAATTTTCAAGAATTAGAATATTGTATAATAGTATTCCAACCACACTATATTTGTCATATCCATTGCTGATGACACTTTTTGCTCCGTCCAGAGCTCTTCAGGCCAGCTGAGATACAACAAACACAGTAGTGGTCGGAACACTACTTATATAAGGCATTTGATACAAAAATAGTTGTTATACTGTGTACGCCTTTTACAAGCCAGCAATGAATGATTATTATTATACTTGTCACAAGACATGAGTACTAACCCTATAACATTTTTAACTACTATGTTCTTAACCTAGTTCCTTGGGGATTTACAAGACTTAAGAGATTATATAATATTAGTATTCCAATCAGGGTTTTTTTCTTTTAGCCTGTCTCTATGCAGTTTGGGCATAAATACATGGGCTAGAAAACTTTCGAATTTTTTTTCTAATTGCCTTTGTGTCTTTGTTGTTCTCTACCAAGTATTATCTACTTTGCCCACATATAACAGTTTTAACTATGTTATAACCTATAATTTTACAATTGTAATCTGGGTAGAGGATAATCTATGTCAGAGAAAGATTTTACAAAATGACGATAGTAAGAGCACAGTCCAAGAAATTCTCCTACCTCAAGCAGGTTCTTTGGTGTTGGCTCCTACCTCAAGCAGATTCTTTGGTGTTAGCCAATTCTGGACAGAGTCAGTCTTCAATGGATTTGAAAACACTCCTCTGCTGACTATGTTTCCCAGAACATTCACCTGTTAATGAAATAATTCATACTTCTTGGGATTCCGCTTAAGATTCTCTTTCCTTAGGTGATCCAGAACCACCCTTAGACCTTCATAAGCATCATCAAAGATTTTCCACGTGCGATTATGTCATATAAGTAGATGAGTACGACGTTTCAGAGTAGTTATGGCACAGCACACTCCATAAATCATTGAAATATAGCAGTAGCATTACATAATTCAAATAGTAACATGGCCAGTTACCACAATCCATTTACTGCATTAAAAGCTGTTGTCTCTACTTGCTTTGTCAATTGCACTTGCCAATATCTACTCTTAAGATCTAATAGTTAAAACCACTTTGATCCAGACAGTCTATTCAAAGTAATCAATCCTTGGCAGTGGATACGAACCCTTGTAAACAATGAGGATCCATTATTTTTTTTCCACAACTATAATAGGTGATGCCCAAGGACTAGTACTCAGTTCTATGACTCCTTGTTCCTTCGTGGCTTCTCTCTCTTTGAAAGCACCAGCCTCTTTTGCAAAACAAAGCCGTCTAGTTGACATATAGAAGCTACATCTCCAGTATTAATCTTGTGGGATACTTTAGTTGTTTGGTCTAAGTCAGGAGGTCTAATGCAGAAGGTATCTTGGTGTTCCGTGAGCAAGTTATGTAAATGACAACACTGATTTGTTACAAGACTTCCGCAGCTCTAATCATAAAACTCTCGTGAGGTGGTAAATTGTCCTTACATAAGTATTTGACATCAGACTTCCTACAATACTCCTCGAAGGTGACTACTTTCAATATTTTTTAATGTAGAAGCACTATCTGTATAGCCTCACATTTTGCAATGTTCCATCCACATTTGACTCCAATTTCATGATTTGTTGTATTCAAGGCTATAATGAATACACCCTTATTTTTCTGATTCATGAGATTGTATCAAACATTAATCCACCAGAACATGTTGAAGTTTTAGGTTCTATTATAGTCCAGTTACTAGATGTAAATATATTTTAACAAATCCTGGTATGAGTATTTCACTTATTATGATTGCTCTCCTTGTTGTCACGGGAATTTCCTGGTCACAGACTGTGAAATTATTTGAAGCTAATCTCATCCTTCCATCCAGGACGTCATTTGAAGTTAGTTCCAAATATGCACTCTTCTTCGATGTCAATTTACCAAACATCATGAACCATTTACAAATTTCTTAAAGTTAGGGTAACTTCTAACTTTCCTCTTGGAGATAGTTTATGTCTACTCATTGTTTCATCACTCCTTCGGGTCGTAGCTGTAAAAGCAGTTTAAATCAACATCCTATAAAGCTTCCATCAATAAACCCGTGAATTGGTTTCTTTAAACAATTAACTACTTATCCTACTTGGGGCAGATGTGGTAATATTAGCTGAACTTTGCCCTTTAAGTCCACCTAATTCCAGTTTTCAGATGTCTGAACAACTGTTAATTCCTCACAGTCTCACCTGTAATGGCCAGGTTTCCCACAACTATAACAATTCCCTCTTTCAGGTATCCTTTTGGAGAAATTCTTATTCCATACAAGCTTTTGTCTTCAGTTCTTGACAGTATGCCCTTTCATGTTTCACTATAAAAACTTACTGTCTTGTGGTTTATTCCCTTCACCCTGCGTAACTAGATGTCTGAGCAATCCTTTTAATTTTTCTAGAATGCTGTCAGTGCGAGTCGATGTTTCAATACTGTTCACTCTTACGATCCCATGACTTCAATCTAACATCTTTAATTATTTGTCAACAACCTTAATGTATTCTAATTTCGTTGCTAACTTACACTCATTTTGCTTCAGCTCAATCCTCACATCCACATCTGTTGGTTACGTGCCAACGAATCCATCATTTCATGATAAGCGTCCAGCTCAGATAACTGGGCAAGCCATTCCATATCTTTTTCAAGCTCGGCTAAAGTCTCTTCTTTCCCCTGTACCATGTTCCAGAACTTTGCTCAAGATACCTCTTCCTAGTGCGAAATTCCAAACCTGTTGATAGTTGTTGCGCCTCTCAGTAGGAAGGTTACTCAGTGTTATTAAAGCCGATCATTTTAAATGGACAGCAAGATGAATAGCTTGTGGTTCATTATTCCACCCATCCACTCTGGAAGTTATTTCAAACTGATCTTGTTACGACTCCCATGGTACCTTTCCATCATGATTCGTTTGTTTCTCTGTTGGCTAGCTAAACTCTGGAACTGGGTTTAGTAATGTGATGACAGGAATAGTCCAGGAAGTTGCTTTAGTAGCAGGTGGTACAGCAGCAGTGGCAATAGGTGTAGACTAAAAGTTCTCCCATGCTATATTTTGAAGCAGATGGTGTTCCAGGCTGGAAGTCCTGAGTCGTTGCAGAAAGAGGTGTGGGTGATTTAATTTTCGCATTTAATAATTCATTTCCATACGTTTTATTCTGTCACGAATGTTCTTTTCTACCTCGTTGATGTCTTTTTGTAAATCTTCAATTTTATCATCAGAGTCTTTCTCTACTTATTTGATATCCTTCCTGAATTTCTTCAAACTGTTGTTGTAATCCCCCTGTATGTTCCATATAGCTTCATCGATCTTGTATTCCATCACATTTATATTAGATATTAATTCTTCCTTAAATAGTGGGTCTCCTAATTTTCGGCCCCCACTATTCCCGGTCTTTTCATTTTCTTTCTCGTTCATACTGATCTTGTCTTAATACTTTCTCATCTCAACTAAAGCTTAGGTATCACTATTTGACCGCCTGGTTGTCATCTTAAACAGCTGAAGTTAAACTCCAGGTATTTTCAAAGTACTATTATATTTCCACCAAAATAACCCCTCTTCTGACACCAGTTAGCGGGTTATTTTAACTAATCTGGTGAAGATAATTAAAAGTTCAGTCCACGTTAAAGGAAATAAATCCGCTTATTTCTTCATTGACACTTTTAAAAGTTATACATAGTTGTAACAATGACGGCCTAAGGAAATATCACGCTAGCTTGTTTACAACTAACGTAAAAATCAACTCACTTGTACAAAGTAATACAAACACAAATCCAAGTACGTGAACACACTGACAGATTCACTATACAAGATTACTTATTTAGCTTATTTACTGGCTCACCCATATTTATAACACAACTTTGAATATATGACTTCAAATCTTCTAGAAACCCCCAGGTATTCCAGGCCTATCTCATTACACCTTTCGATTTTTTCGTCATCGTTATGTTTGTAGTTAAGCACAAAGCTACACAATGGGCTATCTGTTTAGCAAACCACGGGTATCGAAACCCTGTTTATGGCGATGTAAGTCCACAGACATACCGCTGTACCACTGGAGGGCGCTCATCGTTATAACTCGGAGTCTTCTTTAACAAACAAACAAATTACAATATTGAAAATATAGGTTATAACGTTATTTCAAAAACTTTTGACTATATAATTTAGGTTTTTGTTTTGTTCGCGTTTTGAAAAATTATGAAGAAAATATATTTGTATAATGCAGCGATTGTGAGGGTTTGACTGTTTGACTTGTTAAAATTAAACAATTTGGTTAACGATTTATTTAAGATTAACTAATTTTAAAGTCATTGAAAAGGGCGTTGTCACGGTTTTCATTTTACTTCTGTGCCGTGATTCAACAATAGAGTTAACCAGTTTGTATTACACGCTCAACTCGTTTTTTTTTTAGATCATCGCACATTACAGATAAAAATATTCATATTTCCATCTCTAATAAGCTTTTTGTATTTTAGGCACAGTATTCATCCTTTTCCTGCTTATTGACATTTCGTGGACCTTTCTGTCGAAATTAACAGCAAAATATATGAGAAGTTATATTAAAAAAAACAATTAAAATTTATTAATTAGAATACAAAACTTTGTTTACAAAACAAGAGGTGACGTCACTTACGGTCACTACTAAATACCATCGAGACGTGGAGGGATTTAAATGGATTTTAAATGGATTACTATTTCGCTTTCTTTGTATTGTGCGACTGATTCTAATTCACAGGAAATAAGGTTATATAATCTTTGATTGTGAAAATAATGTCACGGTCGGCAGTACCTTCCACCGTGGTTTGTTCAAATGTAAATACGTGCATACATATGCGGATCCAAACAAGGCATAAAGAAGCGGAAATAGCTTGTCTCGATTTGTCATCCTATACTAAGCCTAACAGTTTTGTAGTAAACCGTTCCACACGTGAACCTAATAAACTAAAAATTCTAAGACAAGCTCAGTGAACTTCAGTAACAATAACATTTTTATATTGTATATAGATGCATCACATGCCCAGAATATCCACGCTTATTTGATTACCGGAATTGGGAATTTTTTTTTTTTTTAATTTGGGAACAT
>NW_013672016.1:31782-33137 GCF_000517525.1 Limulus polyphemus | reverse complement strand
ATAGTTTGAGTCAATAAGATTAAAGCTCATACTATAGGGATTCATACCAAATCAAAATGTAAAAAAATTACACAGAACTCTAATGTATATTATACAGAAATACAGGTGCGAATATTATATGATCACCTTTTCCATGTCCGTACTGCTTTCTCAAAAAGAAACTCAAAAATGCTCTTTAAAAACTGAGAGGAACAACATCCCCGGAGGCAAATACTGAATTTTGGAAAGGAGGGGGGATTAAACTCTTGAACCAGAATATAAGCTCAATGATATGTAGGACTAGTTGTAGGCATTATATATTTATATAGCATCTGTTAATTTGAAATAAAAATAAAATGAACGTTTACGCAAAGGAAAAAATATATATATTTACAATATGAATAATTCAAACTGCTTTTGCTCCACATATATAACATTGATTGATACTGTGATATTACTTGTAATATTTATTTACTTGACACAATACCATTTCAATTTCTCTTATCTTTCCCACCTCCTGTTCTTAACCATTAGTAACAAATAGTTATATTGGCTATTGTTTATATCGTCCTATCATAAAATCCGTTGACTCTCCTGTAAATAGTCTTCTATTGTGTTAATACCAGAGTAAACTGGAATTCGTATCTTGATAAGATAATGATATTTATTAAAACGGTTAACACTCTTCAACATCAAGTTTGTCTGTTTTTGTTTTGGCCCAAGTCTGTCGGCTTACGACGCTAAAAACCGGCTTTCGATACCTGTGTTGGGCAGAGCACAAACAGTCCATAGTGTAGCTTTGCGCTTAACAACAAACAACCAACATATGTTATTTTTAAAAGTACGTTTTATATGTTTAGTACTTTTCCATTAACTGGGAAAAGTCGAACTGTACATTTTTTTGTGACGCGAACAATGAAACTGGGTAACTCAAAAGGCTGTTATTACGAAGAAGAAACAAGACTGTAGATTGAACAGACAGTTGGGGTACTACATGCTTGAGCGAAGTGCCGTTTTCAGAATCAAGTATACATAAAAATTCCAACTTTCATCGATGGCTTGAGATCAACCCAACTCTTTGAACCCTTATGTGATTAGATCAGTGACTATACCTAAAATAATCTTTTGAAGAAGCTCAGTTATGCAAGTTCTTCAATGTTAATAATTGAACAAAATGTTACATTACGTACAAATCATGTGTACGCCAGGTAACCGACAAGTCTCAATGCAAGTTTTAAGATTATTGATATTAATGATAAGGTACAATGGACAATAAAAATGATGGATGTTTAATACAGGACTAGCACTAGTAGGGGGAATCAAAGGGAGAAATCCCTCGAAAAATCTAAGAGGAGCCCTTATGCTAATGTCAAAGA
>NW_013672016.1:29673-31087 GCF_000517525.1 Limulus polyphemus | reverse complement strand
AATCATGTGTACGCCAGGTAACCGACAAGTCTCAATGCAAGCTTTAAGATTATTGATATTAATGATAAGGTACAATGGACAATAAAAATGATGGATGTTTAATACAGGACTAGCACTAGTAGGGGGAATCAAAGGGAGAAATCCCTCAAAAAACCTAAAAGGAGCCCTTTAGCTAAGGTCAAAGAGACCCCCCCCCCCAGGGAAGGATGTTCATTTTTTAGAAATGACATTCAAGAGGCCCCACATTACCAATTTCACCTCTTCTTCGAATCATGGACCCTAACACCGGCCCTGAATGGCATTAAACAACCAGATGAAAGAATTGCTTCAGTACCTATGAGAAGCCATCGGAGCCATAACGCGTTCAATCAATGTGTTATGGTCCTGTGATCGGTAGCCAACATGATCATAACGTACTGACTCAACGCATTATAGTTCAACTACACGTTAAATCAACATATTATTGCCATGTATATCGCCAACCAACAGTGCCCAAACGTATAAACCCAATGTCGGACTAGGACATGGTTATTTTTCCGAGAGTTCATAAATCTGGAGTCGTAGGTCCGTAGTTCAGGTAACTAGTGCACTGGAGAAAGATTGTGCTGTATACACCTGCTAGGCAACAGTTGCTCGTTACCAAGAGATGTCCAAGCATGTAAGTGTTATCGGATCGACAAGGATAATGGCAACAGTGCGCACATCAGACTATTTGGTTGGTAAGTTTTTTGTTTTTTTTTCCTATTTAATCATATTATTGAAAATTAATGGCAATTCCTTGATTTTTGCTACTGCATTAACTAATATGCAATATGTCACAAAAAAGCTGTGCTATGGATGTATTACGAGACAAAACAGTAAAAAAAAAGCATATAATTTCGGAATATTGACTTTACTTTCAAAATATCGAGCTGACTCTGTCTAACTTCCACAACGTTAAGTCAATACGTTATGGCCCTGATGAATACTGGTCAATAGGTCCATAATGCATTGATTCAATGTGTAGTCCAAATTTAAACAAGCATCACGTGATTGAAAACTACATTATAACTGACTTGGTTGGCTTCGCGTTACATCACTGTGCTATGGCACTAATGGCAGTAGCCTAATAAAATCTCAAAAACGATGTACCAGAAGGAAAAATTTTATCAGCCAGACGACAGTAAATCAGTTAATCCACCCCTCCCTGGAATCTTTTTCTTTTATCTTATTTGCTCCTACAGGTGCTACTTATGTACCTATTACAAAAAAAAAAAACATACTTTTATGTTCAACAGATAGCTGGCGGTAAAAGATAAATTCTTAAAGTTTATTACATTCCTGTTTTACTTGTGTAAAATAGAATCACACACATTTAGTATATGTTTAACAAACTTTATGAATGTATATATATATATATATATATATATATATA
>NW_013672016.1:27134-28673 GCF_000517525.1 Limulus polyphemus | reverse complement strand
GTATATATATATATATATATATATATATATATATACACACACACACACACACACATCTTCGCTTTGGACCTGAAGCCAAACGTGGCTTACTTGCATATAAAACGTTCAGTAGTGTTTTTATTAACAAACTGTCAGCATCGTAAATAAATAGTGGCTTTGTTTCAGTTGCTATGTCAATTAACTGTTTTGCATATTTCTTACACAAGGAATATTCTTTAGCTTAAAGACGTCAAGATATGAGTTACTAATCCATAATACAACTACAATAATGAATGTGTCAACCACACCTAACACGATACCTGTACCACGCACGCCCTGAAATATATTTTTGATGTAAACAAAAACAGTTACAGGCGCTTCCGCAACACTAACAAATTATACAAACAGACTCGTATTGCACGTGTAAACAGAATAAAAAATTATAAGATACGAAAGTTGATGTTTTTCTAACATTAGAATTGATTCTCAACTTATGCAACATTCTAATAACTTTCTTATTAATTGCAATATATCAAATACTGGAGAAGGTACGCAAAAATTCCAGGCTTCCAAAGTATGGCTATAAACTGGAGCGTGGGCCGTCCCCTTCCACTATTTTAAACTGTTGCATACGAAACGTTCGTTCAATGGAAAAGTTTCCGTGCTATGCCCAGTGTTAACCATGTCTTACTCATTACTATCAAGTACCAAGCTAACTATTAGTCTCAACTCGATATCTAGGAATCCACCTGGGTTCCTCTACCAAATTTCATCGTAATATGGTTCAGCCATTTCCCACAAGTTATGGCACCAGACAGACAAATGGACAATTTTGCTTTCATTTATTGTAACTTTTAAATTCACACGTCACTGTTTGTATTTTCTCACCACTTACTTATTTATATTATTTTTCTTTTCTAGCGGCTCAACGGTCAGATGGACACTATATTTATAGGCTAACAGTTCGTTGTGACGTACAAATGTGAGATAAGCTTTAGTCTTGAGGGTTCCTTTAACCCATGATTTATGATTCAGTAAATTCTG
Source organism: Limulus polyphemus (assembly GCF_000517525.1). Taxonomy (NCBI): domain Eukaryota; kingdom Metazoa; phylum Arthropoda; class Merostomata; order Xiphosura; family Limulidae; genus Limulus; species Limulus polyphemus. The sequence goes on along the minus strand of NW_013672016.1, from coordinate 27,650 downwards.
GCCTTGGCGGTTCTCTGAACCTTGATTTATGATTCAGTAATATTTAGCCTTGATGGTTCTCAGAGCCATGAAACATGATTCATTGATCTAGTTTATTCCATCATCAAATATGAAAACAGTCTGGTTAAACTTGTCCTGAATTAAACAAACAAAATGTTAAAACTATTAACTGTAAATATGAATTCATATATGAAATATGATTGAGATAAGTAATAATGAGATAAAAAAAATGTGACAGTTAAACGAAAAAAAAAAGAATTTACACTTTAAATGTCGAAACTGAATTTTTGGTATATCCCCTTTATTAGGACAGATTACATATTACTGGCAGAACTAATAGAATATTAAAAAAACACAGGAATCAAAAAAAAGCGTCACGCATAATATGATGTACAGACAAACTAGTGACTGTCTCAACACGTGGAGATCAGATATTCGCAGGACGACTTCAAATGAATAATGCATTAAGAAAGTTATAATAATGTTGCGTCAGCGAGGTCACGTGACTAGTGTCAC
>NW_013672016.1:14405-26134 GCF_000517525.1 Limulus polyphemus | reverse complement strand
ATATATATATATATATATATTATACACACACACACATATTCTGTTCTACACATTCGTCTCTTTTGTATAGTATGGTTCATAAAATTTAAGCGATGACATCTATTTACTGTTAAAACATTGCCGCTTAATAAACCACCTTAGTTGTGTACGTTACTTGACGATCACTGCACAAAATTATACAAACTAGCTGCAGTCTAACACAAATATAGTTAAAATGGTTAAGTGACAATAATACTTGAAACAAACTATAGACGTCAGAGTCAATGACACATGTCGTTTATACAGGCCTGGAATATCCACCACAGCACTAAATATGTAATACTTCTGACATGCAGCAACAGAATGTCGAAGTAGAGTTCATGAACACGTACAACTGTGCGCAGGTGTTAACACGAAAACAAAATGGGCTAATAATACAACAGGAAAATATATTCTTAGTGAATAAAATCACAAAGAAATAAATTACTAATAATGAAAGTTGATTTGAAATAATTTCAATAACATGAAAATATTCACGTATTTGTCAGTTGTATATAGTATATATCATGTTTCGATATGCATCTATCGTGTTTTGTCATAGTATTATCTTACAATTCCCATCAATGAATGGAACAACATGCATGTACGGTCATTTTCACAAGATTCACTCACCAATAATACGGCACTTTGAAACGTACATGATAAAATAGATAGCAATGTAAGTCGTTATTTCTTCATCTTTAAAGATTTGAAAAAAAATATGTCAAATTTGTTTGTTTGAAGTTAAGCACAAAGCTACACAAAGGGCTTTCTGTGCTCAGCCCATCACGGGTGTCGAAACCCGGTTTCTAGTGTTGTAAGTCCGCAGACATGCCGCTGTGCCACTGGGGGGCATCTGTAAATTGCTATGAGGCAAGAAATTAATCGAATATAACCCTAAATATTTTTCGTGTAATTTGAAAAATAAGATTAAAAACTTTGTAAAACAAATTAACTTTGTGCACATTTAACAATTTCTCTAAATTTCCTGTAAATACGTTTTAAACAGAAAGTTTTACATATTTTTTTTATAAATGGGTTTCACTATTCAGTGTTGATTTATACGTTTTAAACAGCGCAAAACATTCTTTTATAAACCAGTAGTACTGTTTTTACATAATCCTTCTTTGACCTTGTCTATATGAAAGGAATTAGCCTGATGCTAGACAAACACATCGGCTACACCAATATGTTCGCTTTTCTGAAAAGTTAGATAAAGTGTTGATTTCATGGGCGTAATTATTCAAATATCTGTTACTTGTACTTTTAACATTATAGACGCTTAATACATTTTGATATCCCTAAACAAGAAAATAAATGAAATGCTCGTTTCAGCACAGTGTGGCATTTTCACTGACAAAGTGTCCTAACCTGAATTTTAAATCTTTCCAAAAGTGTCTTACAATAATATCTTGCAAAATTCGTTAGTACCTTCACAACTATTCAAAAAGAATAAAGATTTTCTATTAAACTTACGGGTGCATACACACTGCCTTCTTTAGTGCAACTTGTAACTGTAAGCTCGTTTATATTGACAATATTCGGTGGGAGTGGTTTTAAGCATTAGGCCTACCTATCTAAAATGCAACGTTATAATAAATACTGACTTACAAAACACTGGAATAATAATAACCACTGTAATTCGTTATAAACTAATTAAAAAAAAACAAAAGAAAACACATAAAAATAAAATAAATTCACCTTTCATGGCACTCACACACTCAACCTCCCAGCTGACCGGATCCTGGATTACAACCTCAAGAATGGCGCATGCTCAGTAAAATTTTTTATTGTATTAATATACCTAGGTCTTTGACTAAAGTTTAAACACTAAAGAATAATTTTAAACAATTTACGAGTATTAAAAGTTGACATTCTTGTTCAGAAGGACTAACTATAGTCGAAAGAAACAGGTTGTATATTGGACAAGTCAAAATTTATATTAAAAAAATTACTTGCTTATACCGCCATCTCGTGAATACCAATGTTATTACTAATTACCCCCAACGTTACGGCCTATAACCAAAAATATCGCAAACTTACACTAAAAATTTATCTAATAGTATTTATTTTTTCATCCTCCAGAATCGTGATGTCTACACCCAAGTTATATACAGAAAATTTTGGAAAAATATATTAAGAATACTAGCTTACGAAACAACGAATATATATTAAAACATTATTTAAATCTGAATACGCCAATAAATTAAGTCACTGGAGAAAGTTTAAAGCAAAGTATTACCAAACCTAACTTCAAATTTGTAGCTAAAATTTCACTTCATATTCCATGGATCAGTGGCATAAACGTGTGGTGGTTCATGTTAATAGTTCTCTGTGTTAATATGATATATAACTTTCCATCACACAAAAATTAAAGATATAACTTTTATAATTAAAAAATAAATTGTTTGTCACATTTATTCCAGCTACGAATTTAGTCAATACACTTCTTATCAAATTATACACGTTTCACTAATGGTACTGAATTTCTTTTTTGTATCAAATAACTACAAAATTCACAAAGCTGAATTTCAGTTTCAAACTTCAGCAATCCAGTAAAAGAACATTAACTTTGCTTCTTTACATTAATCAACCATGTGATGGCAAAGTAAAAGATCAATCTTAGTTTTTTAATTAGCATTCAATCTTCATCTTAACACTTCATTTTGTTTGTTTCAGATATTAACACAAAGCTTTGTAAGGGCTATCTGCTAACTTTGAACTGATGCACTACAGGGAAGGCAGATAGTCAACAGCACCCACCACATACTCTTAGCCTAATTGAATAATGGAATTTGATTGTCACTTTTATAAAAATACCCTTGACTCCAAAGTATTAAACACAATTTCGTAGCAATGGGACTTAACCCTTTATATAAATTATACTTGCATCACTAGTTATTCAGCTTGTTTCACACAGTAATGTTACAATAGCAACATGTATCAATAAATTAATGGTATAAAAAGTAAATAATTCAAAACACCTGGTAAAAAAATAGCATAAATAAAGGTCTTGAAAATGCTCAGTACTGAGATTCAATATCTAAGCAATTCAATCTAAGTTCTGATTACAAAGGTATGAATTGTTTCCAAGAATAAAATTAACTCATGCCTGTTTCACAGGTTAGTTTATTGTCTGGTAAGTGTGAAAAGGGATTATCATTTGTTTTCAATTTTAAAATAAAAAATTTTTGCTGACCTATCAGGAAGGAGCACACTGTAACTATTCCAATAAAAAATATGTTAGTCAAAAGCTAAATTGATAAATACATTTTCAGTCACCAGTCTTGGATTGTATGATTCTGAAATGTAAGTAATTGGTTATAAAAAGATAAAAACTTACTGATATCTTAATTTCCCTCTTTACTTACAAGTTAGAACAATTTTATATGAGTCACTTTTGAAAAAAGGAGTTTAAGGCCACAACTTTCTGCAGGTAATTAGAGTTTTGCTTTTGTGAATTTAATGGCACAGTCCAGTTTTTCTGAATATTTTCAAATGAATCAGATCTTAGATGGTCAAGTCTCTTCTCTTTCCCAAGCAAACTGCCAAGCATGAGGTCCAATAAGTCATCCTATTGGACAATGCTTCACTTAAGTTTGAAACTCCCCTGGAGTCTAATAATTGTGGCTTATTGTCCACCAGATGACTCTGAAATTAAAATTAAATCCTATTAAAAATTAGTATGTTAATAAAACCTTAAAGTCATGATAAATTATCCTTTTTCTAATGACATAAAATTTCTTTTACAGTTATTAATGTTCAAGCTAATAAATAAGAAACATTTACAAATTAAACTATCACAATAAAAAAATAAACATCATGACCACAGTGTTACATTTAATTTTGCATTTTACTTGATCAACTCTTTCATGAATATTTTAAATTTTCTTGAAAAGAGGTAATAAAAGTTCAGTGAGAAACTGGTGAACATTTTTGGTCACAGTTGCAAATAAAAGTCACTTTTGTTAGTAGAGAATATTCAAAAGTTCTTTCAGAAAATAATTCATTAAATACAATGTTCTTATAATTTGTACTTCTCCTGGCCATATTTCTATAGAGTTGAAAATTTAACCACCCCAATAAAAATATCTTTTTCATTATGAATAAACATGAAAAAGCTAAGTGTAAAAGAAATGCTATGTACATGTTAATTTTTGTTTTTACAGGTGAAACAGAACAAAATATCTTTTAACTTGTTTGTAAAAAGAAAAAAGCTATAAAGAAATTAAAATTTTTTCTTAATTAACATGTAACTATAAATATCAAACAAACAGGTACATACCAGTAGTCTTGTGATATTTTTTCCATAAATACTTATTACTTTGTTTGTTTGTGGTGGTTTGTAAACACAAAGCTACACAATGCACTACCTGCACCTCTGTCCACCGTGGAGAATCAGACCCTAGATTTTAGCATTTAATAATTAACACATTGAAAGGGGGACATGTGAAAACAAAAAAAAATAGCTAAGAGCTGCAGTTAAACTATCATAAGTTGTTTATTGGGAACAAAATTATAATCTGTAACAAAATGCAATGGAACATTTAGAATAACTTTTTAATGACTTATCAGTTAGTACATTATAGAAATATAACAAAAGTATATACTGTACTTAATTGTGCATGTATCTAAATAAGGAGATTTTGAGTTTCAGTTGCATGTATAAACAAAAAAAAAAAGAAGTAGATTCATCTTGCATATTTTTGTTGTAAATATGAATAGAAGTTCTGCAAAAAAATATGCCACAAATACCGAAGTTGTATGTTGACCTTTACAACTAATTTCAAGTTATATATCTATTGAAGCATTATATTCATATTGCCATGGCTTCATAACTCCAAAGGAGCATATAATTTTTGTAATCTTGCAAAACCTAAAAAGGTGCAAGTTATTATAAAAATACAGAAACGCTTTACTAAATTAAGTGTCATGAATTTAAAACTATTAAAATAAAGATTTGGTATAAAAAAAAGGAAAAATTATATAAAACTGCATAGCATTACTCTAAGTAACTGGACATTTTTAACATTATGATGATGCTCAAAACTGACTAAAATACCCTTACTGAATAAAAATTTTAAAGAAAATGTAACTAAATAATGTTCAGTACATTTAAAGTTTTTTAAAATAAGTAATTCTGTGATGACTGTCATCAATTCTAATAAAGAATTAAAATATTTACACTAAAAGTTATTAAATTACACCTAAAAATTAAACTACTATGATTCATAAGTAATTCTGTGATGACTGTCATCAATTCTAATAAAGAATTAAAAGATTTACACTAAAGGTTATTAAATTACACCTAAAAATTAAACTACTATGATTCATAAGTAATTCTGTGATGACTGTCATCAATTCTAATAAAGAATTAAAAGATTTACACTAAAAGTTATTAAATTACACCTAAAAATTAAACTATTATGATTCATAAGTAATTCTGTGATGACTGTCATCAATTCTAATAAAGAATTAAAAGATTTACACTAAAAGTTATTAAATTACACCTAAAAAATTAAACTATTATGATTCATTTCTGAAGGTAATGAACAATTTTTAAATCCTAACAAAAACTTTATGCATCAATTACTTTATCTAAGAAAAAAAATAGTAAAAAATGTGATATACTAGAAACTATTTGGTAAGTGATATCTTAGGTAACGCATGTAATTAAAAAATACAGTGTAAAATTAACAGGAAGAGAGCTTTGTTTCTGTCAATACTTTTAATACTAATCAACCAAAAATAGTTCAAAACACACACACACCCATACCCATATTACTACATATACATAAAATAAACCTTACAGTTTATCAGCAGTTAACTGGCATTTGGACTCATAAAGGAAAAAGAAGAAAGATCTCCATGATGGCCCAGTTTTTAAAAATGGTAATGAAAAGATTTTGATCACCACCTTAAAGGACAGAGCACATTGTGTACATCAGGCCTGGAAATAACAGAAACGGTATGAAATACCACAAACTGAAAATCGGTAATCAAACAATTTAACAAAAATATACTCATATGTGTCCTCAATGTACATTTAAATAACACTTGAAACACACATCAGAAACAGCATGCTACCAGCTACCTCAAACCAGATGAGTAAAATAATATTTAAATCAACTCCATATTGAATCAAAAGAAGATATCTGTACACAGCAAAAAACTAGAACAACTGAGAAAACTACAACAACAAAGCACAACCTAATCCTGTTAATCAATAGATCAGATCGACCACTAAACAACACTGAACTACAACTTATGAGCAAAAGCCTCAACTTAGCCATCACCCATAAGACAGTTCCCAGCCTAGAAGATTTATCCAGAGGACTAGTAATTCACTACACAAAAGAACAAAAGGCTACCTCCATCTTATACAGCAACCAACAAGAAATCCAAAACTTTAAGTGCCAGATTTTGTGATAGGTAATTATAACAAAATGTGGTTTCGTGAAGTTCACAAAAACTGCATCTTAATCAACTTTTTCAAAGAATTCTCTAATAAAACCATAAATGTTGTCAACCAAACATGTAAACTGAAGACCAATCTCACAAGCAATGAGATAAAATGCATCTAGAATCTGAAAAAAGATAACTAACATTAAAATTCTAAAAGCTTACACTGCTATAATTATGAACACAGAATACATTGACAAAAGGAAGAACATCCTTTGAGACAATAAGAAATTTAAACTCATCGTAAAAATACCCAACAAAAACATGAAAAACAACTGAACAAAACCCTGTCAAAAATGAAGAAAGACAACTTGATTACTGAAGATCTTTCTTTTTTACCCAAGGAAAACTGACTCAAGCACACCACAACTCTATGGTATTCCAAAACTACACATACATGACTGCCACATATAACCTATATTATCCACTTATGAATCGTTTAACAATAATCTTGGTAAATACATAGCCTGAGCCCTCACACCTTACATAACTTCTGCAGGTTCCTTTTTTAAAGATGTCTTTAAATTCAGAAACACATTCAATCTACTAAACCCAAAAGCCTGAATGGCTAGCTTTGATGCTGTGTCACTTTTCACTGAAGTTCCCATCAAAGAAGCCTGTAATATTGCACTTGATCTCTACTGTAACGACCTCAATCCTTTAATTCACATCTTCAGTACCATCTTAGAATTCACAACGACAAAATCCAACTTCATTTTCAAACAACAAAAAACATTTTTCAAACACATGATTTAAGCATGGGCAACGTTGTTTCACCTGTTCTTGTCAACATATTTATGATCCAGAATGAAACACAAGCCATACAGTCTGCATTTTATCCTCCCCTATACTGGTACAGTTATGTCAACTATACTTTTGCTGGTTTCACTTTCACCAAATACATACACACATTCTTTTAACACAAACTCCATTTAACCTAACATTAGATTCACCATTGAACATGAAAATAATATTTTCTTAACCTCAACATTATTTGCTCTGACACACAGTTCAAAACCAAAATTCACCAAAAAATAATTTACACAGGCCTCTACATACCCTGGAATTCCACCAATGAATCCAAACAAAAAATCAATATACTAAAAAACCTTATAGACACAGCTTCAAGACTTTGCTCAACTGACTACATAGATGAAAAAAAATTAACACTAACAAATTTCCACTAAACCACCAGAACAAAAATCACAAAACTCAACTCACAAACAAAATTGACATTAATACACCAAATAACATTACTCTACAGTTTACCATTTATCTCTCAGTTCAAAAATAATCAATACTTGGAAAAAATTTGCCAAACAAATTTCCTGTTGACTTCAAATTTATCCAAAACTAAATTCATAATTAAATAAAAATTACATAAAGTCACACAATACCAACATCATATATATAAAATAATGTGCAATAAATGTCCAAAATTCTCTATTGTAGAGAGAAAAAAAACAAAAAACATCCCATGTTCACCACCATTGCAATTAAAAAAAAAGTATATCTATAGAACAAATTAATTGAACAAAACCTCCCCACCCTAAATCAACACCGCAAGGTACCAAGATACCTATACTAGGTTGTGAAGCATATCTGGTCAAGTGACCTCTGTTCCATACTGCATGTGTGTGTGTGTGTGTGTGTGTGTGTGTGTGTGTATATATATATTGATGTGTCATTGTAAACTACTTGTACCTGTGGATAACATAATCTTGTAATTTATAATAAAATTTTCTTCATTATCTAGTCACACCATCTTCAAAACATTTAGAAACAGATAGTGTTTACCACTAATAAGGATAAAAAATGTGCATTCTTAACCTTGGTTCTAAACATATGACACACACAAGTCATATATCATAAATACAGCCATTCCTAAGACTAAAAAAATAGTCATTTTAAAATCTTTTTGTTACTTACTCATTTAATGATTTAGGGAATGGAACTTTGGATAGCTAATTTTGGAAGAAACTTGTTAATATAAACTCTGAAAAGAGAAATTAGTAACATTAATCTGTGAAGTTTTTTTTTAATTTGTCCACAAAAAACTTATTTGATTGTTGATTAAAGAATAAAATTAATAAATTAAAAAAAAACTAAACACCTACAGAAAATGTACAAATATATGGTTTTGTAAAAATACAATAACTTTTAGCTCATCTGGTTTACTAGCATTAGTTAATCAGTACATTTCTTTATATCTATCTGTACAGCTGAAATGTAAAATTAGTAATTTTCTTTATTCCAAAATTAACTTAGAAATAATTCATTTCATTACCTCAAATAAACCTAAACTTTCACAGTTAAATAAAAATTTCCTGTCTAGTACCTTAAATTTAATTATATTATTTTTATTTCTTAAAATTAATGGCAAAGCATTAAATATCTTTGGTTCTGAATAAAAAAAAATGTGTGCATTATCTCTTTTTTTAATAACTACGTAGAACTAAGTGCTTAACTTAATTAAATCAATACAATAAATTATCTATAAGCACAGATTACATTGATTAGTGTCATGTAAATTAATTAATTAATCTAAATTATGGTATAATCAATTACTGCTATCAAACTAATCAACAAACCAAAATTAGTGTGTCTATTAATTAGTGTTTTCAATTATTCCAAATATCAAATACTCAAAATATTGCCATTATGATTTCCAATTATTATTTTCAATCAATTCAAGTTGTTAAGCCTAATTGATTAGTATCGCTCCTCATGAAAATAATCAACTAATCAAAATTAATGTTTCTGATTATTCCAATTATCCAAGTGTCATTAGAATAATCGATTAGTTGAATGTAAATTATTAATAAGACAGACAATCGATTTTCAAATTCTAGTAATTGCCTAGTTTTACTATTGGAACTATATATATTTTAGATCCTGCATTCTACTGGAATAAACATTTTTTTTAATTGGTACACAACTTCTGTTCTTTGTAAGTTTATTTTTGTTAATGAGCACAAAACTACACAGGAGGTTATCTGTGCTATGCCCACCTCAGTTATCAATTTTAGTATTATAAGACTCCAGACTTCCTGTTGAGCCACTGGATGGCTCTTTGAAAATAATAATAATCTAAATATATTAATAAATACCTCACAGGAAAATCATATAATCAAATATTTTTTAACTGTTTCATTTCTATCCTTATAATATTTTTATAATAGTATTCTGTATTGAATCAATTTATGCAGTTATATTAGACTCTCTCCAAAACAAAATTCTATAATGAATAACTTACTGCACCCATAAAAAATGAAGAATTAACATTTGAAAACTTAATTTTTTCAAATAATCATAAATCTTAATGTGTTCACCAAATTCTTAACATGTTGTTTCCAGCTAAAAATTTCTATCAATTTGTAAACCCAGTCCTCAAAATTAGGATATCAGGTCCATAACAAAGACAAATATGCCTCAGTGAGTGCATTATTGAAGATAACATTATGACAAATGCCATGTTCTATCCTGAAGAGATTCTTACACTTAACCCATTAACTGCTGCAGGAGCAGCTCAGTTGCCGTTTTCTGACTCACAGATAAAACCGAGTTGCCATCGATCACAATAAAACGGTAATTTTCATCATTCGCATAGAGTTATAGTTATATATGTGCGACTGACTGATATTTCCGTCATTCGCAGCTGAGCCATAAAACTTCAATGACTGTAATATATGTCATCCGCAGTTAATGGGTTAAAGATACACTTAATACACAAGTGGAGTAAGGCAACAACCCTCACCAAGGTAAAAAACAAAAACTTATATTTTTATAGTGATTGAATATTTTTTGGTGAAACCATAAAATTATAGGGAGCTTTCCAACTTAAACCTGAGGTATGATTTTTGTCATGTCATTATTATATTCAACTTTTACAAAAAATCAAAATCAAACAATCCTTGTTTTAAGAATCGCATTGTTTAATGCTAAAAAATAAAGTAAATAACTCCTATCAACTTTGTTTTCAAAAATTGTTATTCTTTATTTTTCAAATAACATAAAACCAACTATACTATCTGCTTGGCGTGACAAAAAAAAAAATCTAAAATTGTCAAACAATTGTAAAAATAAAGAAAAACTACACAAAGTTTAACAGTGCATGTTTTTGTTCAGGTTTTGAAACACATTTTAATGTTTTATTAATCAAATTGATACAATGTAAAATACACTAAACATGGGATCAGGCCAGTATGCAAAATATTTAAAAGGGGGGGGGGGGGTCTAACTTGAGAGATCAAAAGCCAACACATACTATGCAAAGCATGCTAATTCTGTGGAGGTCTAGGGCATGGGATTATTCCAAGCCAAAAATGTTAATACTTCATCAGAAGAATGTAGACTATGTAGAAAACGTTAAATACCATAAGCATCTGTGCTATAACTATACAAATATAGGGGACTCAAACAACATACATTTAAGAGGCAAAAATCATGTAAGCAGCCTGAAATGAGTGTTCGAAATGAATGTCAAGAGAGGGAATTTACATGTTACATATTAAGTTAAAGGGAAAAATTGTTTTAAGTTTTTCTTCATATAAAGGCTTTTTTTTATCATAGTACTTAACATTTATCATAAGTTGTTATGGCCTCGAGGAGTATAAACCTAAATAACTTATAACACTCACTCTTTAAATATATGAATATTTACAATAGATATATTTTACACACCCATTACTACGAATATACAATTGAAAATTATTTTCACTTCTATTCATTTTAATTTAAAAACCCACATATATTCTAAGATGTTATTTTAAAAATTCCAACTTTTGTAAACCAGATATTATTTAACACTGTAATTCTTCTATATCAGATAAGGTGAAACTTAATGATACATCACAAAAAAACATTTATACATTTTTTAAATAATATTGGTCCTATTACAGAATGCTGTGGAACACCATACTTGAACATTATTTCTTCACTAAAATTATTATATATTTTTAACATCTGTATTATTTTTAATTAGTATGTTTTAAAACATTCTAATGTAATAATTCTTATCCTTTAAATTTATATTTTATCTATTAGTCTTAGATGTGATACTTTATCAAATGCTTTCTCAAAATCCAAGAAAACAATGTTTTTTTGATAATTATCTGGGAAAGAATTTAACAAAGTGACACATAAAAGGCTTGTTGAAAACAATTATCTCTATAGGTGTGAGGGATAAGTTAGAGAATTGGATAGAAGAGTGGCTGGATGGAAGAAAGCAGAAGGTTGTTATAAATGGA
>NW_013672016.1:0-13405 GCF_000517525.1 Limulus polyphemus | reverse complement strand
AATTTATAACCAGGATAATATCTAATGACTTTAAAACACTATCTATTTATAACCATGAAAATATCTAATGACTTTAAAACATTATCTATTTATAACCATGATAATATCTAATGACTTTAAAACCCTATCAATTTATAACCATGATAATATCTAATGACTTTAAAACACTATCTATTTATAACCATGATAATATCTAATGACTTTAAAACACTATCAATTCATAACCATGAAAATATCTAATGACTTTAAAACACTATCAATTTATAACCATGATAATATCTAATGACTTTAAAACACTATCTATTTATAACCATGATAATATCTAATGACTTTAAAACACTATCTATTTATAATCATGATAATATCTAATGACTTTAAAACGCTATCAATTTATAACCATGAAAATGTCTAATGACTCTAAAACATTATCAATTTATTACCATGAAAATGTCTAATGACTTTAAGATGTTATCAGTATACTTACTTTTTCTGTAGCTTAGGATCTATTAAAATAAAAAATATCTTACAGTTAAGATAGACCAATATTAAGTAAGTTGAAAGTTTTTCCACCACTGTGCTTCCTAACTGTAAGTTGTTGGTGTTGTTAGTGTCTGCTGGTTATATACAGACAGTATTGTTGTTATCTACTAGTTATGTATGAAGACTTAAGCAGTGTTCCTCATCTTGAACAGTTGATACATGGAAACCAGATAGAACAAAATGACTGCATTAATTCTGAGCTGGTTAAAAGAAAATGGGAAGTTGAAAAAACGATAAGTCTCCTAGACCAGATAACATATCTCAAGGGTTTTGAAGGAGGTTAAAAATTGGATATGTGAGCCACTTGCTACTATTTTTTGTTAGTCTTTGGTACCTGCCCACTGTTCATGTTTTCAAGGGAGGTGATAAAAATTGTCCCAGTGATTGTAGACCCATTAGTCTTACATCAGTTGTGGAAAAGTTTTGGAAAGTGTGATAAAAGGTGCATTGCAAAGTCATTTAACAAGGATTAGAATTTATTGGATAGTCAACATGGTTTCACTAAGGGAAAATCTTGCTTTACAAATCTTTTGACATTCTTTAAAAAGGTTACTGCTTACTTAGATGAGGGTAAGAGCTTTGATGTATGTGGATTTTCAGAGGCATTTGACAAGGTGCGATGTAAAAAGACTTGTAAAAATATATCTCTATAGGTGTGGAGGATAAGTTAGCAAATTGGATAGAAAAGTGGCTGGATGGAAGAAAGCAGAGGGTTGTTATAAATGGAGTTCAGTCAAACTGGATTAATGTCACAAGTGGGGTACCTCAGGACTAAGTCTTAGAACCTTTGCCCTTTTTGGCTTACATCAAGGACATAGATAAAGGAATGGTCAATAAATTACTTAAATTTGCTGATGATATAAAAGTCTTGAGTGTTGCTGGCTGTGAGTATGATGATGCTGATTTACAAAAGATTTAGATAATTTAGTAAGTTGAGCAAATAATTGGCAGATGGGTTTTAATTATAATAAATACAAGATAATGCATGCTAGTTATAATTTGGATGGGAACAATCTTAACAGTGTTATGAAAGAAAAAACCTTGGTGTAGTGGTTGATCAGTCTCTTATAAAAGCCATTCAAGTGTACTGTTGCTAGTGGTAGGACAAATAGAATTTTAGATTGTATCTACAGAAATGTTGAATACAAGACTAAAAGGGTTATAATTTCATAATAGAGGTCATTATTTAGACCAAATTTAGAGTATTGTGTTCAGTCTTGAGCTCCTTACCTTAGAAAAGGCATTGAATTGTTGGAAAGGGTTCAGAGGAGGGCTACTAGAATCGTGCCCGAGATGGAGGGGTTCTCATACAAGGAGAGGATAAGATCTCTGAAAATGTTTTCTCTTGGAAAAAGTAGAGGTGATTGAGGTGTTTAAGATTGTTAAGGGAATTAATAGTGTTGATGTATCATCTCTTTTCATACTTAATGATGAGAATTGTAGGAATAGGAGACACAAATATTAATTTTGGCAGGATAGGGATCATCTTCAGCTACGACAGTTTTATTTTTCTAATAGGGTATTTGACCTTTGAAACAGATTGCCTTCGGATGTTGTGGAGGCAATAAATTTCAGTTTAAGAGAAAGCTTGATAACTATATGAATAATAAGGGCTAGCTTTGAGGTTGTTTTTTTATATTTTGTTTATTTAATAGTTCTAGTTTAGTTTAGAGGATGAGAGAGCCTAGATGGACCAATAAGTCTCTTGTTGTCCTTAAAATTAAGTTATGTTATAGGTTGTCTCCAATGTTTAGCACTTTTCTAAATCCATAGTGATTTTTACAGAACAAGTTTTTCTTACTTAAAAATATACTCAACCTACTTTTAACTGTTTTTCAATATATATATCATTAAAGCTTTTTGTAGCTTACCTGAAAAAGTACATTGAAGCTACAACTGTACTTGAAGCTAAAAACAAGTTTTTAAGTGTTCTATAAATAAGGTATACATATCATTTCGTTATTTTTATTTTCAATGACAATATTGGTTAGAATGCTTAATACATCTGGTTTTATTTTTTTATTACAATATTTCTATTATGGATATTTGGCATTGTTATATGAATATAGGACTAACTTCAACTTTCTACGTTGGCCAAGCCTCGTGAAATATTATTGTTCCAACAGCTCAATACTTTTATTATGGATATTTGGCATTGTTAGCCAAGTCTATGAATTTAGGACTATCTTCAACTTTCTACGTTGACCAAGCCTAGTGAAATATTGTTTCTACGATTGAAAATTCGAAACATTATGGCATCCAAATGACCAAAACAATGCATTCTAATCTTTATATGTATTAATTGTAAAAACAGTATATTTAATTAGTTATACTCGTTACTAGGTTGATTTATACTTTTGATCTAAATAGGTAGCTATTCTAATTTGAAGTTAGTATTACTGTGTTACTTTCTCTTAAATATACACTTAACGTTTCTACTGTTAACATTTCAATACTTTCTAGTTGTGTAACTTTTTTACAAATCTTAAAACACAACATCGTTAACATATACCCAGACCCATTATATTGCCTGTAATTATGAAACAATTCATATTTGTCTAACTGATACCAATATATTTAAATGTTTTATCCCATATATCAGTCTGAATTAAAATATTTATCTTAGGTTCCATGTTATAATACAGCATTAATTCAATCTGCTCAAATTTAACCTTAATACTTCTTATACTTGTGTGTAATAATTTTTTCTGTTTATGTTATAAACATAGATTTCTTATCTCCATTTCATTTGAGTAAATTGAGGCCTTTTGATTCAGTTTGACAAGCCTTTTCAAAGTCATTCTTCATTATATTCTGTCACTTTATTTAAATTCTCGTATTTTGGATCTTTGACTTTATCATAAAGATTTTTTTCTTTATTTACTCACAAAATATCAAATTTTCTGCTTTGTATAATAACTATATTGACATAAATATTATATGCTCATGTAAATAAATTTTACCTTCTTTAAATTTTGAATCCATGTCAGTACTAATCATACCATTTTTTTTGCTTATAAACAGTTTTCTTACATTATATTTAAAATTACTATTATGGTTTTTGTTCTGTACCTAGATTATATAGGCCTGCAATGTTTTATGGTCTTGAAATTCTTACATGTTCTAGAGTAATTCCTATATGCTGAATCTGAAAATAGTATCAATTTTCCTCCATCACGTACAGACATTTTGCAAAACACCACATGTACTTTTACATAAGTGAATAATTTTCAATAAAATCAGGTCACATTTTGTTATGCTTAAAATGTTGACAACCACTGGCTATAGATTTCTAGACCAATTGCGACATCAAGACATCAGAGAAATGAAAAGAAGGTATCAGGGATGGTGGAACATCAGCATGTTGGCTGATTACAGCTGGACATTGAAACAAGATGATCCAGATGCAATACATAAAAGAAAGACCACAACACGTAGTTTTGAGACTAAAAGACATAGCTTTCACAAAAAAATCCGGATGAATGATTATGCATATTCATTTGACATCAATGTCAAAATGAAATAATAATTTGATCTAAGCAAGTTTTTTTATTTTCTTCCCAATGTGTAAAAAATCCTAAAGTGATAGAAAAAAATGAATATTATTTTCAAAATCTGCATAGCTGAATTATGGAAAATTCGTTATTAAAACCAAAACAACTTTTATGAAGTTTAAATTCGTAGGCGTGTGTTATACGTAATTATGTCACTTTCACTGATCTTTATACAAATTTTATTAGCAACTATTTTACAACTTCATGTAAATTTTTTGGTCTTCCAATTATTTCCAAATTTGGATTCCTCAAATACTGACTTGATTCAGAAACCTCCTGCTAAATTTGTTTCAACGTTTTCTCAGTTCTCAATTTCTCTTTTCCAATTATCTTTTAACTCCTTTACTTTCTGAATAAGTCTATTATAAGTCAAGATATGCTGCTATTTCAGAAGGTTTTCCAATTCCATCATCACATCTCTCTCTCTCTCTCTACACATCATATCCAAACAGGACATTAGTGACCATGATCTTCCACAGATATCTTTTCCATGAGGCACAAAGAATTTTCAATGTCAATACATTCATCCATTTAGATATTTTCATGACATAAATCAACCTCTGTCTTCCACTGCCTCTCCTTCCTTCAATCTTTCCCATTCAATCATGCTTTCAATTTCTTCTTTCCTCATAACATGACCTAGAAACTCCAACTGTCTTTCTGATGTTAATCAGCAGCTTCCTCCTGCAACCTGCTCTTGACAAAATATCTTCATTGTCCAACGTTCCTTCAAGATGTGCCTTAAGAACCACAACTCGATTGCTTCAATTCCCTTTTCCATATTTGGCAATATTGTCCAACATTCTGATGCATATGTGAGAATTGGTATAACATAATTCAAAACTCTTAACTTCGTCCCCATAGAAATTTTACTATTTGTTAGTATCTATTCATCATCAGATACAATCTTGTTTTACTGCATGTCTCTTCCCATCCTCTTTAGCACTTATTTTTAATTGCCATCCTGCTACCATCACTTAGCTTACATTTCCATTTTGCTTTTTTTGTTATTGTTGTTAACTCAGCATATTAATTTTTACCAAATCCAGCATAATAATAATGAACATTTGTTTTACATTTCTCATCAGAACACACAATACAATCTGAATTAGGGAGCTTTTATCAATCAATAACTTTTTAACTGGCTAAAAAAGAACAAGTCTATAAGATATTGTTGTAACATTTTTTTGTTGTTGGTGGGCTCTTTCACATTATCTCGTGAACAATTCAGGTTCAGTCCATGTGACAAGAACATTACCTTATTTCCTCCTTTCATGTTATGAAAAATATTAACTAACATAAGGCAAATCAACCTATTTATAAAAAGTAACTTGACAAGTGTGACAGAAAATACAGATATAAATACTTAATGAAAATACACTGACTGATTCAACTCTGATTTAAAAATAACTTTTAACTATACCTTTGACAACTTATTTTCTATCTAACC
This sequence comes from Limulus polyphemus, assembly GCF_000517525.1. Taxonomy (NCBI): domain Eukaryota; kingdom Metazoa; phylum Arthropoda; class Merostomata; order Xiphosura; family Limulidae; genus Limulus; species Limulus polyphemus. The sequence continues at coordinate 7,861 of NW_013672016.1, read as the reverse complement.
TAACAATGCCTCATTGAATATCATATTTGTAATCAACTCATGTTCTACATATTTCTAGGACTTGCTTGATTCTAGCATCATACACCATGTAGCTAACATCTAAATTAAAACATATTACATTATAAATGGAGCAGTTCCAAGCTTCACTAGATAAATGTTTTATTTTTTGCCCTAAGATTACAGTACATGTAGATTACTTTCATCTCCATTGACAACATTGCTATATGCAAGTACCCTTTACAAAAGCTAACCATTAGCTAAAAATAACAGCATGCCTAAGTGTATTTATAATAGTTTTAACTTTGTTTTAGACAGTTTTAGTAATTCTTGGCTGAATACTCTTAGAACTGGCCTACCAGCACCAATAATCAAGTCTGATTTCACTTTTGGTTTAATGATAAAAACAGTACATATTATTACTTCAAAGTAAATGTTTGCCTATATGAGGTAGAAGATTAAAGAAATTACTGAACCAACCTGTTGTCACACAACAGCTTCTTCACCATGAAAAGTAAAGGAGACAGTTACTTAGAATAAATAAAATCACAACTGTAATTACAACTTAAGTCCATGTACAACAACTTCTATACAATCTTTTATTAACAGAAAGTTGCAAGGGATCACATTATATAGTAACAACAACGTGTAGCTTAAAATCCTCTAGTTACATCCACGTATCATATACTAATCTAAGCATCTAAAGCATTCAAAGTTTGTTTTCCACCCCAATTTCATTTGTTTTACACCCTTACATCTCTTTGTTAATTAGCATTTTCCTCATTTTTTGTCTGATGCTGGACAAAATAAATCATATTATGACCAAACTAGAGGAGCATGGAACATGATGAAGTAACTGTGAACACAAGCAGAGTCCTGTTTGAATCTCCAAGTCTACACAAAATTTATTATTTATTATCATCATCATCAAAAATTTCTGTTCTCTTTATCCACTTCAACATTAGTTATAAACTATAGCTTCTTCTCTTGAAAATAAATGAAACAGTTACTTAAAATAAACATGTTGTTTCTTCATTGTGTCAAGGGTCCACATACATCAAGTCCATATCCTTTCCTTCATCCAGATAATAAGTAACATCCTTAAAAAAATATATCACTTTTATTATTATCATAAGATTACGGTTTTCTCCACCAGTTAAACAACTTTTTTTAATATCTTTGTTAATCTTTTGTTTTATTACCATTTTATTTTGACACATTTGCCATTATTGTAAAATTTTTACCTGGCAACTTCATGTAATACAAACTAGAAAAAAGACAATTATCAGACCTGTTTATAGGTGATAGTGAGAAATATTACAATTGTATAAAATACGTTACCATTTTGGCTGAGATATCAAAACATTCCAATCTCATCAATTAAACAAGTTTTTTCTGATATAAGATGTAAACCTTTCTGCCTTATAATTTTCCATGCTCTCTTAATCCACCCAGATAAAAGACAGGCATTCTGTTGGTTAGTCAGTGCCACCAGATGTCCCTGGTATTGATCCAATTGAAGCATTCCACCTAGCTATGTTGTGCATGTGATTTTTTTCAACCACTAGGTCCAAATATATTCTTAGGGTGATCAACAAAACTGCCAGAACAGATACACAATATCCTGGAGCTCTCATAGTTAGTCATATGACTAGAAAAATTCAACCCAGGAACAAGACAGCTTCAAACTTCCTGCTACATACCAGATTGGTCTCGAGTGGAAAAAATAAGTTACTAAGATGGACAGGTCCAAGGAGAAGTCATGCTCAAAAGTAGATCTGTAGCTTGACTTCAGCAATGTCCACTGGAAAAACCAAAGGTTCTAAATAACAATGGTTAAAACTGCAAAGATGTATATGACATCATGTCTTCCCTGGAGATGAAAAGCCCCACTTCTGAGGTTTCAAAAGGTAACATATCTCTGATGAGTAAGGCAAATCAATTGGACATCTATGATGGTTATTGAAATGGTACAGGTAAGAGTTGATTTCTCAGCAGTACAGTGCAGTATCTTATTGTACAAGTAACATAAATGATCTTGTATGCTTTCTTCCTTTTCTTCTCAAAATCAGATATTTCTCAATTGCTGTGCATAATCAGTGGTGTTTCTATGCATAATTATGGTTCCCACACTTTGAAAGTCATTACTCAGATTACTAATTAATGATATGCACAGTGGCTTTGATTTACTAACATATGATATAATCATTTATAAGTTGGTCTTTGTCTATAGTCAAGTTATGCATCTTGAGTCATGTTGTAAGATACACCCTTTATATGAGAATTCTTGTCATTGTGTTGAAGGCCATGTACACCAAGTCCATATCCTTTCCACCATCCACATAAGTGACATCCTCCAAAAACAAAATGCAACAGATTAATAAGGGAAGACTTTCTTTGGATCATGGAAAAGTTGTAGACATGGTGCAGTTATATTTCAAAAGTTTTGATACAGTGTCATGCACAAAATTAGCTAAAACAATTACACCTGTGGGGGGGGTTTGGAAAATACAAATAAACTGGATTGTTATTAATGGAGTTCAACCAAACTGGACCTTTGTCATTAGAAAACTACCTCAGGGGTCAGTCTCGGTCCTCTACTTTTACTTATTTACATTAATGACACTGATTGGGACATAATTAGTAAAGTTTCAAAGAATGTCAAAAAAAAAAGCAAAAAAGTTTCCCATATTGAAACCATGTCTACTATCCAACAAAATTTAAAACTTTGTGAAATGACTCTGTAAAGTACCATATATCAAACTTCCAAAACTTTTCCTACCATTGATGTAGGATTAATAGGCCTATAATTACCTGACAATGCTTATCATTTTCCCTTAAAAAGATGAGTGATATTAGGAAATTTTCAATCCTCTGGCACTTGCACACTACTCAAGGGCTTGCAAAAAATATTAGTAAATAGCCCACATAGCCATTCCTTAAACTTCTGACAAAACCCATGGGGGGAATATTTTCTGTAATTTAGTCAATTATGAATATCAAAAAAAAAAGATTTCACTTATTTCTTATCTTTGCCTTTATTAAAAAGTCAGATTAGACTATCTCATCAGAACATTTCACCATCCAAACAGGCTTGTGACAAGACATTATACCCGAAGCAAGAACAGTACCAATCAAATTAAGATAGGTGGCAATTGTAATTAATATCTAATGTGTGAAGATAATAACACGAGACAATGTATTAATTGTAACTTCTGCTATGTTCTATAGAAACATCATAATCAATTCTGCATTTAAAAAATTGCTTATTAAGCAATTAAGGTCAAGTATTAGATTAAAAACATTTACAAGCAAGTTTGTGTAATGTTACACTGGAAAGACAGAAACCATGAAATTTCACTTCCCACAAAGAGAATGCTAATTTTTTTTTATATATCCTCACCTTTCAGCCTTTAGATCCAGTATCAATACTGATATAATGGCAAAAGGCACTGGATGAGATTTGTGTTATGTGGTAGATTATGTTGTTATAGCTATTCCTCAATAGATTCAAAAACACAATAATAGCAACTTCTACAGAATGGAAATTCTGATTCGTACAATATTCCAACCCATAGTATCAGGTCATCATCAGGTAAAAGTTTCATTCAATAAAATAGTTTGAATAGCAATAAACATTACAGGTTTGTAGGTGGTATTAAATTGGCATTTTAGTAAAGTGAGGTGGTTGAAATATTAATAAATGGGAATTCCTGGATATTGATTTAGCATTGGCTTTGATGACTATCAATTGTGCTTCAGGTATTTTTTTTCTGTTGATGTCTGGTTCTATCTGGATGACTAACTATTTTCACCAATATACTTAGTTTCTTTGAGATGTTAAAAAAACATGCGAGTGTCCTTCAAGTTGTTCCTTAAATCATGATGTTCACTTCCCTCCTGGTTTCTCTAATATCCAAGTGTTTACAAGAGTTACATGTGATTTTTGAGATCACTCCATTGTTTCCATTCTCAGTGAGATAATGGTTAGTAATAACACTCTTGCTTCTAATTCATGGCCTTTGTATGATTATGGTATTTATGTCAATGTTGTGTTTCTTCAGAAGTCATTTCCATACTCCGATTAGGTTTTCAATGTGTTTGACGTGTATACTATATTGATGATAAAGTTTTTTTGGATATGTTGATTATTCATTTAACAACTTCTTCTAGACAGATGTTTTTTTAATGAATATTTCAGAAATTCATTTTAGTTCATCTAAATTGTTTGCAGAGCATATATTAAAAAATTCTATTAATATAATATACTTCAAAGTTCCTATTTTCTGTCTTATGGGGTGTACAGATTTCCAAATAAGGTATTGTTCCGAGTTTGTTGCCTTTCTATTGGTTTTAGTCTCAAATACTGATTGTTTTCTCATGATGTGCATGTTTAAAAGGTTTATGGAGAAAGTTTAATTTTCATTTAAAAAATAATAATGTTGGTATGTATGTCATTAATGTTGTTTGAGAAGCTTTTTCTTTCTTAATCAAAGTTGGAACTGGGAAAAAAAAATCAACATATCTAATCAACAAAAGAGCTTGGAGATCCCCATGTTCAAATCTCGTTATTCCATTTGAATTAAAAAAGGTGTTTGCTAGTACACTTGGTAGTGTTCTGCCCATACAGATGGTATTAATTTGACAGTAAATTATGTTGAATTTGAAACCGAACTTTGTGGCAAGATTAAGCATGGTTAGAAAACTTGATGCAGACGTGGACATTGTGTTTCAGGTCTTTGATAATTTGTTCAATAATAAGTTTGTACACCTCTTTTATTGGAATATGTGCGTGTCTCAAAACTTGCCATTTTGTGTTTTGGATCCAATTTTGCTATGGAGAATTTGTTGACATTTTGAAATGCATTTTCATAAGTGTTTTATGAATTTTCACCAGCTATAGAGTTAAGGAGTTCTACCATTTGTGTACTGTAACCAGTTTCTGAGCTCAGGGATTATGCAGCCACCTTTTTGAAGTGCTTTCAGAAGTTTATTCATTTCTTTTTTCATATAAACAGTTGAAGTTTTCATCCATTTTAAAGTATTTGTTGGGGTCAGTGTTTTTAACATCTAAAAGAAACCAAACATATTAAAACTGAAAATCATCTGAAGAGAATGAGAAATCAATAGAAGAAAATAAGCTGAAGCACTACTGATAGTCATGAAAGCCAACTTTAAATAAATATCCAGGAGTCCTCCTTTTATCTACTTCCTTTGACTACAAGTCCAATTTAACACCACATGCCAAACTTGACCTCACATTCATGAGTCTGTATCATTTGCTGAAACTCAAACTACTTTACTGATTGAAACTTTTAGATGATAATGACCTAATACAATGGGTTGAAATATTGCAATCATTAAAATCAGAACTTCCCTATTGTAAAAGTTACTGTTATTGAATTAATTAATTAGTAGGTTCCTCACTTGATAAAACTGAAATAGCAAAATGTTGGGAATAAAAAAAATTTTTTTTTTTGTGGTGATTAGTTGTACTTATAATTTTTAAAGCACATTACAATCATTAAAAAAATTACAAAAGAGAAACTCTAACAATCTTAAAAGCACCAATCACATCCTGCAAGCACTTCTGCTTTCCATAATTTTTTAAAAAAATATCAAGAGATTTTGACCTATCCACAAAAAATAGTTGTTAGATTTGAAGAGAGCTTGTTTTCCTCTGTGTTTAACTGTATTGCACCCAGAAATTGTATCATGAAAGCTTGAGAGTCAATTCCAGAACAGATATCTGAATTTGGAATAGATTTTACAATGTAGTAATAAAATACTTACTTAAAAGTCATAGCAAAAAGTGAAAAAAAAAAAATAGTTATATTATACTAATTTTCCCAACACTGGATTAACCAGAAAGGAAGTAAAACAACAAATATAATGCACAATCATGAGTAACATTATTGTTGACTTATTATCCACAGAACATATATTGTTATAAAAAACTCCCTTATACTTTATTTCAGGGATTCTCAAACAGTGGTACATATACTACTGGTGGTACGTGGAGCTAATGCCAATGGTACACGACACAATTAATATTTAAAAAATCATAAAATTTGTAATAAGCCCTATCTGAGCTTTCCACATACATATACACACACTACTCTCCTCTACCTGTATAGACTCTCCAGTATTTTCTTCTCTTCAAATTGACAAAAATGGTACCACATATCCGTCAATCACATCAGAAGAAACAATCCATCCTTCACATTAATGGGTAAGCATTAAAAATATGAATTTTTGCTACTAGGTTTTTATCTTTATTATGAATTAGACCTGGGTTTGTAATTTTTAAAAAATTAAACAAAAAGTGTTAGGCAAGCCAAAAACATTTGAGAACCACTGCTTTATGTCATTACTTTTGCACTGTGGTTATGATCTAGGTAAATTTTGGGTGGGGATAGTTCCTCTCCTTCCTTATGCCTTGGAATTGGATAATATTAGTTTTTGTTAATATAAAATAAAACTTTAAAGTTAAATTAAACTTTAAAGCGTTAGAGAGCCTAAATTTGGACTATGTCTTCCAGTTCCACTGGTTGAGTACTACTTCAGTTCATGGAACTTCTTTTAGAAGTACCACTACCAGTGCGCCTGTATTACTAATAAATAGTAGTAGTAGTATTAATAATACCAGTTCGGTAGCTAACACTGAGAATCAGTCACCGAGGTTATATCACTACCAGTAATCAGTATCACATTCACACAGACATTCACCTATTTCCGAGTCTGATTCAATTTTAAGTTTTATTGTTATTGCCAAGATTCTAAAATAATAGTAAATTTTTTTTTAGATTCACTTTTAAAACTCCTAGTTCTACAAGTTTTATATTATACTTTTATTATAAATTATATAGTACTAATATTACTATTTGTATTACTAATACTAATAACTAGTAGTATTACTTTTTAACTTTTAAGTGCTCGTGTTATTAATATTATAACTTCGTAAGTTAGTAGTTGTAGTAATAGTATTCTTATTGATAACAACATAATTCAAAAATAAAACAAACATTAGGAAAAGTAACCTTTCACAATCTTCTTAATCTTACCTTAAGTCTTGTACTATATTGGATGTAAATCTATGGAACCAGAAAGTACTAGTTAATCTCCCAAACTCGAAACATCTCTACGAAACTAAATTAGTACTCGACGGGTAAAATATGACAATAGTATACGATATTTTTGAGTGCGGGGTTAATAATTTCTGCTCCGCTCTCTGACTAAGGTAAAGTTTACAATTACATTTTTACGCTTCTATTTTACGTTTCTATTTATAATAAATAACAGAGAAATATATTGTTGCTCATCTCTTTGTTTGAAATTTAATATAAAGTAAAGCCACCGTAAGTCAATTACGTCACTGAGCGCATATTTAAAATTATTCCACAGAATCTACTGTCACATGAATGTGTGTACGCAAGCGCCAGTGAATATCAAAGTTAATGCAAAACAAAATTTTTCACGTGGAACAAACAATGCAGCCAAAGGATAAAGTAAAGAAAAAACTTCAATCCTTCAAAAACAAGATAGTAGATGTGGTAATTGCACCATCCCTACGTAATTATGTAGATGTCAGGAAACTTACTTTTTTTAGTAGAAATATATATTGCAATGTAAGTTAAATATAGGTATGTCGAGCTAAGAATTGAGTAGAAATCAGTGACTTGTTGGCGATAAATTCGACAATAAACGAACAGAACGCACTCCATTTTTTTTTAAATAATATATATATTAAAAACAAATTGAACATATTGTTACGACTGCGGAAGTCACGTGACGCTGGTAACACGTAATGAGTATCTCGAACGTTCCTGGAGGCTCGAGTGTTTGCCAGACGCCCTCTATTTAG
>NW_013672015.1:49453-54177 GCF_000517525.1 Limulus polyphemus | reverse complement strand
GCAGAACTATGTTCTCAGTACTTGTTACTGACAATACCTAGTTACACGCAGAACTATGTTCTCAGTACTTGTTACTGACAATACCTAGTTACACGCAGAACTATGTTCTCATTACTTATTACTGACAATATCTAGTTACACATAGAATTATGTTCTTAATACTGTTTACCAGTTCTGCTTACTGACAATACCTAGTTACACGCAGAACTATGTTCTCATTACTTATTACTGGCAATACCTAGTTACACATAGAATTATGTTCTTAATACTGTTTACCAGTTCTGCTTACTGACAATACCTAGTTACACACATAACTATGTTTTCAGTACTAGTTACTGACAATACCTAGTTGCACACAGAACTATGTTCTCAGTACTGGTTACTGACAATACTTAGTTACACACAGAACTATGTTTTCAGTACTAGTTACTGACAATACCTAGTTGCACACAAAACCATGTTTTCAGTACTGGTTACTGACAATACTTAGTTACACACAGAAGTATGTTCTCAGTACTGGTTACTGACAATACCTAGTTACACACAGTACTATGATCTCAGTACTGGTTACTGACAATACTTAGTTACACACAGAAGTATGTTCTCAGTACTGGTTACTGATAATACCTAGTTACACACAGAACTATGTTCTCAGTATTGGTTACTGACAATACTTAGTCACACACAGAACTATGTTTTCAGTACTGGTTACTGACAATACCTAGTTACACACAGTACTATGATCTCAGTACTAGTTACTGACAATATTTAGTTACACACAGAACTATGTTTTCAGTACTGGTTAACGACAATACCTAGTTGCACACAGAAGTATGTTTTCAGTACTGGTTACTGACAATACCTAGTTACACACAGAACTATGTTCTCAATACTGGTTACTGACAATACTTAGTTACACACAGAAGTATGTTCTCAGTATTGGTTACTGACAATACTTAGTCACACACAGAACTATGTTTTCAGTACTGGTTACTGACGATACCTAGTTACACACAGAAGTATGTTCTCAGTACTGGTTACTGACAATACTTAGTTACACACAGAAGTATGTTTTCAGTACTGGTTGCTGACAATATCTAGCTGCACACAGTGCATATTTTTTACCAGTGTTAACCTTTTGACACACAGATATAAAAACACTGGTGATACTGAGTAATAACATTTGAAGTTTATCATAAACTTTCTAAAATAATAACATTTGGCTTATTTCAAAGAAGATAAAATATTATGGTTCATACTCTGTTGTAACACGAATATCATGTTTATTTAGACCGAATTAAAATGAACTGGAGAGAAATATTAAATTCGGTTACAATTTTACAATGATTATCGTAGCTGGATATTCGATGACTGAAGTATAATAAAACCACATACTTGAGTAGATGAGAAAGCTTGTACTGGGCCATTTGGTTTGCTGCTGGAAAAAGTTCTCGATGCTTTCGAACCAATCCAAGACAATAATCAATAAATAAATTAAAGGAGTCCGCTAAAGCCGCTTCCTAAAATACCAAAAAACAAATAAAGTATTAAAAACTTTGTTAAACAGCTTTCTACAGTAAATACCAAATAAAACAAAGTATTAGAAACTTTGTTAAACAGCTTTCTACAGTAAATACCAAATAAAACAAAGTATTAAAAACTTTGTTAAACAGCTTCTTACGGCAAATTCCAAACAAAACAAACATTGAAGAACTTTGTTAAACAGTTTTTTACAGTAAATACCAAACAAAACAAAGTATTAAAAACTTTGTTAAACAGCTTCCTACAGTAAATATCAAACAAAACAAAGCATTGAAGAACTCTGTTAAACAGCTTCCTACAGTAAATGCCAAACAAAACTAAGCATTGAAGAACTTTGTTAAATAGCTTCCTACGGTAAATTCCAAATAAAACAAACATTGAAGAACTTTGTTAAACAGCTTCCTACACTAAATACCAAACAAAACATATCATTGAAGAACTTTGTTAAACAGCTTTCTACAGTAAATATCAAACAAAACAAAGCATTGAAGAACTTTGTTAAAGAGCTTCCTACAGTAAATACCAAACAAAACAAAGCATTGAAGAACTTTGTTAAACAGCTTCCTACAGTAAATACCAAACAAGACATATCATTGAAGAACTTTGTTAAACAGCTTCCTACAGTAAATACCAAACAAGACATATCATTGAAGAACTTTGTTAAACAGCTTCCTACAGTAAATATCAAACAAGACATATCATTGGAGAACTTTGTTAAAGAGCTTCCAACAGTAAATATCAAACAAAACATATCATTGAAGAACTTTGTTGAAGAGCTTCCTACAGTAAACACTAAACTATGTAAAGAGTGTACTACAACTGAGTAAATGCTAGATAAAGTGTGAAAATAGTGTACTATGACTAAATAAACATTAACTAAAGTGTGAAAAGAGTTTAGTATAAATACTTTTCACATGTTATTAAATCTTGAACATCAGTTGTTGTCAGTGGAAGTCTAGTGACAAGAAGTTAACTGTTTTTTTTGCAGATACAACCTCGCACTATCGTTTAGGAATGTCTGGTTTAATATTTCAAACGTTTGAACAAAAAAAGGAAGCATACAGTTCTATTTAAGTGATTCTCCTTGCTAAGCTTCACTATACTGTTTCATTAAAGTTTGGAGTACGAATAACATTTTAGACACGAAGAACAATGAACATTTCCAAATGTCACAGGTGGAAACTGAACTACAGTTTTAAACAAACGACAGGTAGACATAAACCTGCTTTGTCTTTGTTGTTTGAGTCTAAACAATAACTCTGAGTAGAACTATCTTAAGACAAAAAGAGTTGCTGCAAGACTATTGTTCTATAGAGGTATTGTTTCTTGGATGGCGTGTTTGTGTGCTGACGTTCTTAGTCTTTACTTAAACAAACTTAATAATTTCACCGCGCGCCCCTATAGACAGCTAAAAAAAAATCGCCATAAAACGTACAGTGATATTCCATAATAATGTCTTTTCAATGATTAAACTTCAGGAGGAGATCTTCAGTGCGTGACGTTATTAATAGACTACTAACAGTAGATATACTTTGTTCTGTCTAGGTGTAATGAGCTTCTGGAAGCAACAACTAGATGTTACAGACTCTCGTAGCAGTCATAGTAATTGGAGCGATACTTTTAGTAGTAACCACAAATGAAGCCACACACAAAAAACAAACTAGACCCAATTTTTATTATCGTTTTACTTTCATCAACATACGGAAGGCAGGAAAAGTTGTATAAATTTTACAAAACAACCTCAACTCAACCTTTACAAAGGAATTGTTAACAGAATAAACACAGTTAATAAGCGTGAACCTTTTCATTAGCGGGTATATAATCTTATAGTTAAAGTGAAACTTTTCATTAGCGGGTACTTAATATTGTAGTTAAAGTGAACCATTTCATTAGCGGGTACTTAATCTTGTAGTTAAAGTGAAACTTTTCATTAGCGGATACTTAATATTGTAGTTAAAGTGAACCTTTCATTAGCGGGTACTTAATATTGTAGTTAAAGTGAACCATTTCATTAGCGGGTACTTAATATTGTAGTTAAAGTAAAAGTTATCATTAGCGGATACTTAATATTGTAGTTAAAGTGAAAGTTATCATTAGCGGATACTTAATATTGTAGTTAAAGTGAACCTTTTCATTAGCGGATACTTAATATTGTAGTTAAAGTGAACCATTTCATTAGCGGGTACTTAATATTGTAGTTAAAGTAAAAGTTATCATTAGCGGATACTTAATATTGTAGTTAAAGTGAAACTTTTCATTAGTGGGTACTTAATATTGTAGTTAAAGTGAAACTTTTCATTAGTGGGTACTTAATATTGTAGTTAAAGTGAAACTTTTCATTAGCGGGTACTTAATCTTGTAGTTAAAGTAAAAGTTATCATTAGTTGGTATTTAATCTTGTAGTTAAAGTGAAACTTTTCATTATCCTTTTTAAATATTGATGAGAAGAAATTTTACTGAATTGTTTTAATGTAAAAGTTTAGGATAAAAAAGTATCACTAACCTCGTCTCGAGACAAAGGGTTTCCTGATCCTCCCCAGGTGGAGTTTATATCTTCCAATAATTGGTGGAGTAAAGCATAGTCCAGAGATACCTCCATATGTTTTCTGCTATATGTAGTCCAACGGCTGTAGAATAGATACAATAATCCAAAGTCTGACATGGAGATGTTACATGATGGAAAAATTAAACTGATTTTTACTTATGAAACGGTAGACTAATTGTCATTTGCAAAAATGTTGAGAAAAGTATGGTTTTACAAAAGTAGTGAAACTGTACCTGGATTCTATTTATAAAAGTAGAGATACTGTAGGTTGATTATCATTTGATGATGTAGCGAAAAAAGTATGAGTACTTATCAGGTGGAACATCAGTGAATCAGTAATTATTAGTATCAGTAGTGAAACGGTAAAGTAATTATCATCTGGAACGTCAGTGAATTAGTAATTATCAGTATCAGTAGTGAAACGGTAAAGTAATTATCATCTGGAACATCAGTGAATCAGTAATTATCAGTATCAGTAGTGAAACGGTAAAGTAATTATCATCTGGAACATCAGTGAATCAGTAATTATCAGTATCAGTAGTGAAACGGTAAAGTAATTATTGTGTGGAACATCAGAGAATCAGTAATTATCAGTATCAGTAGTGAAACGGTAAAGTAATTATCATCTGGAACGTCA
>NW_013672015.1:46561-48733 GCF_000517525.1 Limulus polyphemus | reverse complement strand
AGTAGTGAAACGGTAAAGTAATTATCATCTGTAATGGAAGTAGACGGTAGTAGACTGATTCTGATTGAAGGTGGGTATTATTAGTATTTCTCTATGTTAGTTAACATGAAACGTGCTACGTTTCTACCAGATCTATCACTGTGGATCAGGAAGAAAAACTTACCACATTGCCTGTTGAAGCTCAGTAATGTCACCCTGAAGAGCGTGTTGATGTAAGATTGTCAAAGCCGTATTGGGTAAGTCTCCTGCCCAGTCCGAGGCTGGGCCCTGTAAGTAAAGGTACCGTACGTTAGTACGAATCTCTTGGTGTATATCTTTATTTTCATAGACTCATTTATCGCGATTTGGACGTCTAGTTCATCCTACCTTCTTCGTTATGAAATACAAGTTGGACTTACACAGCGAACTCCCTTAATTAAATTACAGTCATTAGTTGATCAAGTTTTATTAACTGATAATTCCTGTCAGCTGATACACTTTAGCATGAAAAGTCAAAGTTAAAACACACACAATGGCAGTGTTGAATCCAGACCTTTCTACCGAAGGGGGGGGGGGTGATGTGAAGCTGGGAGGGATTTAAGAATATTGTACTTCAGGGGGGCTTGCACAGGGGCAATTTTCCCTTACACCCCCGCAATTCAACACTGCACAATGGTGTAAAAAGGAGTCACCAGGTGGATTTTATATTAGTTAATATAGTACTTCAAAAACAAGGGATTGGTACAATCAGCGCTCCTTTTAAAGAAACGCATAACAATCCTTGCTTCTCCATACACAAGAATTACTGTTTCATTTGTAGATTTATCGTTGTTCCAATATTCAACATCATCGTGAAAAAATACATAAGCGCTACCTGGTGATTTTTTAGCTCATAATCGATGAAAAGGGAGAACAGTTCTTGATGTTCTACCACTTCCTTCCAGTTGTCCTCCGCTGCTGCTAGACCACGATCCTCACGGGTCCCTAAGGTCAACTTGAGATGAATCTGACCTTGAACAGTCGACCTCAGACTTCTCCCTTGGAGAGGAAACCACTGGTCAATTCCGTAGGACGGAATGTCCTAAAGGATGACAGTAAAATAGGATACTAGGAGGTTCACGTGCTTGCGTTTTCGGAAACTTTGCATAAATATGAAAGTAAATGCTTATATCATGGAAGGTAAAAACTGTTTAAAAAATGTGTTTTCTGTACTAAAATATAAACAAAGACAGGCACTGTTGTGCTAATCAATTAATGTAGTAGAAGAAAGTAAAACTAACCTCAACAGAAACACTAACACAACCAAGGAAGTCGTCAACGTTATCACCACCACTGGATCGGGCAGACTGTGCGATTTGTTTGAAATATCTAAAACAGATAAATACATATTTTATTATAAAATTGTCAACCAAATGATGTATCAGAACAAAACGAAATGAGGGAGAACATGAGACCTGTGAATAAGAAATCTTACTGAAAATACAACTGTATTTGATACATCTGCTTAAACAGGTTCTTTAAACCGGAACTTTAATAAACAACATTTTGTAAGTTTACCTGCTTTAATGAACAACATTTTGTAAATTTACCTGCTTTAATGAACAACATTTTGTAAGTTTACCTGCTTTAATGAACAACATTTTGTAAGTTTACCTGCTATGTTTTTAAGCCAGGAACTTTAATTAACAACATTTTGTAAGTTTACCTGCTATGTTTTTTAAGCCAGGAACTTTAATGAACAACAGTTTGTAAGTTTACCTGCTATGTTTTTTAATCCAGAAACTTTAATGAACAACATTTTGTAAGTTTACCTACTATGTTTTTTAAGCCAGGAACTTTAATGAACAACAGTTTGTAAGTTTACCTGCTATGTCTTTTAATCCAGAAACTTTAATGAACAACATTTTGTAAGATTACCTGCTATGTTTTTTAATCCAGAAACTTTAATGAACAACATTTTGTAAGATTACCTGCTAAGTCCTTTTAACCCAGAAACTTCGTTCAGTTTTCTTGCTGCATCAAAAACTGAAGATTCGTCATCATGATCCCTGGAATGTAAGAAATGACACAATGCAGGAGACAAAGAAACTGGTCAGTAATTCTGTATTCTACAGTAAAGCCATATCTATTGTTGCTTACAAACAATAATTACGATCTCCTGTGACAGCACATCAAGAAACCGATAGGTAAACA
>NW_013672015.1:44915-45561 GCF_000517525.1 Limulus polyphemus | reverse complement strand
TTAAGAACAGAGAACCGTCCACAGTCAAATTCATGGCTAAACCGTGCAGCAAGATCTTGCACACGGAGGAATGGCCTGCTGACAGGGCTCAAAAGTTATCATCCCTATATCAAACAAGAAAGAAGTTCATGCTGCGGATTCTGTTGTCAACAATAACACCAACAGCAGAAAGAGAACAAATATTCAACTTGCATATAACAACGGAACATGCAAGAGAGTTTAACTAATCCCTCTACCTTATCTTCATCGCTCATGTTAATCTGTGTGACATTCGAGTCTGAGGGACGACTTAAAGAAGATGGGAGTCAGTTGGAATAACATTCGATTACGGAGAAACTTATATGGCAACCAGAGGACAACAGTAAGGATGGATTCTCTAAATCATTCCTCGTGAAGAAAGGCATTCGACAAGGCTGTCTCTTCCCACCCTTATGTTTCAAGCTGTACATTGAAATATTATGAGGAAATCAGTAGATGAGCTAACTTGGATAGGGTTTCAGGTTGACCGGGAGGTGAACCAACAACTTGTGATATGCTGATGATATTGTCCAGCTCGCGATGTCATCGGATACAAGCCAACAGCTTCTAACAAAGATGGAGGTTGTCTTCAAATTCCAACAGCTTCTCAATATGGTGAGATAGTCTC
>NW_013672015.1:42277-43915 GCF_000517525.1 Limulus polyphemus | reverse complement strand
TGGAGGTAGTCTCCGAACCCCAACAATTCTAAACAAGGTAGAGGTAGTCTCCAAACTCCAACAGCTTCTAAACAAGATAGAAGTAGTCTCCAAACTCTAACAGCTTCTAAAAAAGGTGGGGTAGTCTCCAAACTCCAACAGCTTCTAAACAAGATGGAGGTAGTCTCTAAACTCTAACAGCTTCTAAATAAGGTGGAGGTATTCCCCAGACTCGAACAGCTTCTAAATAAGGTAGATGTAGTCTCCAAACTTCAACAGCTTCTAAACTAAGGTAAAGGTAGTCTCCAAACTCCAGCAGCTTCTAAATAAGGTGGAGGTAGTTTCCAAATTCCAACAGCTTCTAAATAAGATGGAGGTATTCTCCAGACTCGAAAAGCTTCTAAACAAGGTGAAAGTAGTCTCCATATTCCAACAGCTTCTAAACAAGATGAAGGTAGTCTCCAGAGAATACAAACTGGAAATAAATACCACCATGACGAAAGTCGTGGCAGTCACGAAGGAAGGTGAAAGAACTAACATCCACTTTCGAGATACCCTTCTTGAATAAGTCATCACCTCAAGTATTTGGCCACAGTCATCAGCGAAAAAGGCAGCCGTGACAAAAAGATCCGTATTAAACTCGGAATGGAAAGAGCAGTGGTGAGATTGGTTAATTGGCATGAACATCTAGGTGAAATTGCTAAAAGCAATGGCCTGGTCGGAAGCAATTTATAGTTGCGAAAGTTGTACGCTTAAAAAGCACATATCAAAGCGTCGGAAGTGTCCGAGATGCGTGGCTATCAGAATATACTGGGAGTAAACTGAACAACCCATCGGATGATCGAGTCAGCACTGGAGGAAGTAGGGCAGAACGGAAACTTGTTGATGACATCAGAAGACGAAAGTTGTACCCTTAAAAAGCACATATCAAAGCGTCGGAAGTGTCCGAGATGCGTGGCTATCAGAATATACTGGGAGTAAACTGAACAACCCATCGGATGATCGAGCCAGTACTGGAGGAAGTAGGGCAGAACGGAAACTTGTTGATGACATCAGACGACGAAAGTTGAGATATTTTAGCCACATCACCAGGGCCAACAAGCTCTCAACGATCATCCTGCAAAGGAAGATTGAAAGATGCCGCTCACGTGGACGACAGTCCAGAACCAGAAGATGGACGGACGACATCAAGGAGTAGACCAAATTGTCATTGGCTCAGTACACAAACAGAGCAAGGAACGGGAACCAATAGAAGGTTGTTACTTCACAAAACATGGTTTATGATCAAGGAAGCAGACGAAACTACAATGAAGGTAGGAATAAAGAAGTCAGCCGTGCATCCAATAAAAGTTATTCAATAAAACCGCGTGACGTGACTCGTGACAAGAAAATAGAAGGACCGACTACCCAAAGTCACTCAGTGATTGGCGTTGAATTAATTTTAAGTCACTTTCACGTTCGGTCAGCAAGCTTATTTTTACCGAAGTCACTTTCTTTAAAAGTACTTAACTAATACTCTTTAAAAATACTTTAGCTGATCCACATGGGGAGGTCAGATGGAGGGTTGAGCAAATACAGTTTGTTTTTTTGTTTTTGGATTTCGCGCAAAGCTACACGAGGGCTAGCTGCGCTAGCCGTCCCTAATTTTGCAGTATAAGA
>NW_013672015.1:33648-41554 GCF_000517525.1 Limulus polyphemus | reverse complement strand
CGTGGAACTACACAGACCTACAACAGAAGTAAATAATACGTGGAACTACACACACCTACAACAGAAACAAATAACTCGTGGAACTACACACACCTACAACAGAAGTAAATAACTCGTGGAACTACACAGACCTACAACAGAAGTAAATAATACGTGGAACTACACACACCTACAACAGAAACAAATAACTCGTGGAACTACACACACCTACAACAGAAGTAAATAACATGTGGAACTACACACACCTACAACAGAAGTAAATAACACATGGAACTACACAGACCTACAACAGAAGTAAATAACACGTGGAACTACACCTACCCACAACAGAAACAAATAACTCGTGGAACTACACAGACCTACAACAGAAGTAAATAACACGTGGAACTACACACACCTACGTTATAGACGACAAGTTTAGCAGTTATATATTTACTTCATAACAAACTCCTACACACATCTACAACAGAAGTAAATAACACGTGGAACTACACACATCTACGTTATAGACGACAAGTTTAGCAGTTATATATTTACTTCATAACAAACTCCTGAAAATCTTACACCTCATTGCTGCCATTGATAGACTTATAACTGAATGATTATGTAACAGCTTTTCCAAAGAGCAGGACTCATACAGTGAATTTCTTATACAAAGTACAGCCATACAATACAACACTCTGAAAGAAGGTAGTTTTCAATGTTCTTAGACTGTATAGCATTTAGGACAGCAGTAGGAATGTTTGTTTGTTTGTTTTTAAGTTAAGCACAAAGCTACACAATGAGCTATCTGTGCTCTGCCCACCACGGGTATCAAAACCCGGTTTCTAGGGTTATTAGTCCGCAGACATATCGCTGTGCCATTGGGGGGCATAAAAAGTGAGAAACTATTCATGAGTAGAGGTGATTTGTGCAATAATAGCTCACTCTTTTCTCATAATGTGATGGTCCTAAGAACCTTTAAATCTTCATACATTAAACAAAATCGCTGTGCCACTGGGTGGCCAGCAGCAAAAAGCAAAAACTCTTAACCGTAAGTTAAAGAATATGGTTACGATTTGTTTGTTTGTTTGGAATTAAGCACAAAGCTGCTCAATCTTTGCTCTGCCCACCACTGGTATCGAAGCCTGGTTTCTAGCGTTGTAACTCCGCAGACATACCGCTGTGCCACTGGGAGAGGGGGCGTATAGTTACGAAAGAGATTCTTAAGATCCATAAAAAAAAAACAACTAATAAATTTAGGCCTATCTCCTGGTACCATTGACAACATTTTAAATAAATATTTGAGGCCGATGAAGACTCGTAGTCCTAAAGTGGGATATTCCACTCTCAATTTAAAGCCAACAGTTGTTTTCGTTAGAAAGATGGCTGAAGAAACTGTAATTTTAGCCGTCCTATTCAACCACACACCCATGAAGTTTCCTACTGCAGATCCTGTTGGTTTTTGTGTCTGTGGTCATTAAAGTCTACCTCCACATAACTGGAGGAACTGTGGAGAGTTTCTCAAAACTTATGGTCCTAAGATTGCTCTTGTTTGTTTGTTATGAATTTCGCGCAAAGCTACACGAGGGCTATCTGCGCTAGCCGTCCCTAATTTAGCAATGTAAGACTAAAAGGAAGGCAGCTAGTCATCACTACCCATCGCCAACTCTTGGGCTACTCTTTTACCAACGAATAGTGGGATTGACAGTCACATTATAACGCCACCACGGCTGAAAGGGGCAAGCATGTTTAGTGTGATGGGGATTCGAACCCGCGACCCGCAGATTGCGAATCGAGCGCCCTAACCACGTGGCCATGCCCAGCCCAAGATTGTTGTTATCATTCTTATTAGAGATATTTTTTTACAATGTAAAATGCGATGTCGATAATAAATACGTAATCATGGCTATTAAACTCAGCATAGTCTGTTCGAAAGTAGCACAGCACGTGGAATGTTATCCTTGTAAAGCACGATTAACACCAGCACGTGGAATGTTATCCTTGTAAAGTACGATTAACACCAGCACGTGGAATGTTATTCTTGTAAAGTACGATTAACATCAGCACGTGGAATGTTATCCTATAAAGTACGATTAACATCAGCACGTGGAATGTTATCCTTGTAAAGTACGATTAACACCAGCACGTGGAATGTTATCCTTGTAAAGTACGATTGACACCAGCACGTGAAATGTTATTCATGTAAAGTACGATTAACACCAGCACGTGGAATGTTATCCACGTAAAGTACGATTAACACCAGCACGTGGAATGTTATCCTGTAAAGTACGATTAACCTCAGTTTAACATAATTTACAAGGGCTGACGCACATCTTGCAATACAAGAAATGAAGGAGCATTTATTGAGTTACTTGTAACAGAGAGAGTTGTACGTTCTCAGTTACAAATGATAGGGCTCCATCCCATGAGTGGCAAGTACTAAATATGTATTATCTGTTGTACAAGCGTTACAATTGTACTCCTGGAATTACCATTGATAAAGCTGTGTTCCTTGAGATACAAGTAACATAGTTGCACTACTTGTGTTACAAGCCGTAAAGCTGTGCTTCTTGAGGTACAATTAATAAAGGTGTACTCACTGAGTTACAAATGATAAAGCTGTACTCTTTCAGTTACCATTAATAAAGATGTACTCGCTGAGTTACAAATGATAAAGCTGTGCTTCTTGAGGTACAATTAATAAAGATGTACTCGCTGAGTTACAAATGATAAAGAGCGAGTACACCTTTATTAATGGTAACTCAAAGAGTACAGAAGTTACAAATGATAAAGCTGTGCTTCTTGAGATACAAATTATAAAGCTGTGCTTCTTGAGATACAATTAATAAAGATGTACTCGCTGAGTTACAAATGATAAAGCTGTGCTTCTTGAGATACAATTAATAAAGATGTACTCGCTGAGTTACAAATGATAAAGCTGTACTCTTTGAGTTACCACTAAAAGAGCTATACTACCTGAGTTACAAGTCACAAGGCTGTTTTTTGAGCTAATATTAACACAGCTGTAACTTCCTCAGATACAGTCATAAAGTTGTATTCACTGTTTTCTCAGTAACAGATCTGTACTCCCTGAATTACAAGTGATAAAGCTGTACTTTTGCGTTACAAAATAAATAAAAA
The DNA here is from genome assembly GCF_000517525.1 of Limulus polyphemus. NCBI lineage: Eukaryota > Metazoa > Arthropoda > Merostomata > Xiphosura > Limulidae > Limulus > Limulus polyphemus. The sequence continues at coordinate 38,431 of NW_013672015.1, read as the reverse complement.
ACTACACGCATTTAGTTACGAGTAACAGTAATGAAATCTCTGAGTTACAATGACATAAGGCTTCGCTCTTCGAATTACGAGTAATAGACCTGAACTCTCCGAGTTACAAGTGACAGAACTGTGTTCTCTGAGTTACATGTTTCAAAGTTGTAATCTTTGAGTTACAAGTAAAACAGCTGCACTCTCCGAGTTACAAGTCACAAGGGTGTAGACCTTGAGGAACCAGTAACAGAATTATATCTCCTGAGTTACAAGTAACAGAATTATATCTACTGAGTTACAAGTAACAGAACTAGACTCCCTGAGTTACAAATATTAAAGTTGTGCTCGTTGACTTATAATTAACACAGCTTTACTCTCCGAGTTACAAGTCACGAAGCTGTAATCCTTGGGTTACTACTAACTACTAGAGATGAACTCTCTGAGTTACAATTAACAGAGCTGTAATTTCCGAGTTACAAGCTATATAACTGTGTTCCCTAAGTTACAAGTCATAAGGTTGAACTCCTTGAATTGCCAACAACATAGCTGTAGCTCCATGCTGTTACCTAGAATTACATTTGGTGGATTCAAAATAGTGGTATGTAGTTTGAGTAAATAATGTCTACAGTATCTCCACCCTTGTTTCCTTACCCTTTTTACAATACCTATTTACAATTTTTAAATTCCCAATTTTTTACCTATCTTGTAAAATTCATTACTATGTTTATTGATTTTTTTATTTATTCACTTCACACATAATATAGTGGTTGGCTCCCTAGAGACACCGATTGTATAGTGTACAAAGCATTGAGTATCTACATGTTACAGTCATCTAACGTTCATCTACTATTAGCTGGTGATTCCTGTTTCACCCTGTACTTAAGCCTTTTAAAGATACACTAGATATATGTGAAAAAGCTAACTTCAATGGGTAATGATAACATTGTTTACACTAGAATTACGATGTTTTTTAGCTTATGTGAAATATAAAAGAAACAAATAAACTTTTCAATACCCCCACGCCTTCGAAGAACCTTATCCGGTATTCTACAAAAGGTTTGGGTGCAATATACCAAGTTGTTGTTGTAGGCTGGCAAGAGAAGAATAAGAAGAATTACAAACGGGCGTTTTGAGCGGATTTTATTTTCCTTGTAAGCCTAACATGCGTGTTTTTTTGTGTGCATTTTTATAAGTGTACAGCCTTAGCAGTCAGTAGTAAAGGTTTTAAAATGTTGTTTCAAAGGAATATTTACTCTTTAAGGTGCTTTTTGCCTGAACGATCCCTATTATGAACCACTGTCGTGGTTCATTATAATAATAACAAGAATTACAAACGAACCGTTTTAAGAGGATTTTATTTTCCTTGCGTGCTTTTTTATATATGTACAGCCTTAGCAGTCAATAGTAAAGGTTTTAAAGTGTTGTTTGAACTGAATCTTCATATACTGTTTAAGGTGTTTTTGACCGAACGTTCTAATAGGGTTTTGTGTTATTCCTTGCGATCCCTATCATGAACCATTATCATGGTTCATGATATGTCCCTGAAACACGAGTTTGCATTTCCGCCTTCTTTGGAAAGCCACATCATTATGAATATTGGTGAATTGTTTGTTTGTAGTTAAGCACAAAGCTACACAATGGGCTATCTGTGCTCTAACCACCATGGGTATCGAAACCCTGATTCTATCGTTGTAAATCTGCAGACATACCGATGTGCCACTGGGGGACAGTATTGGTGAAATCAAACACAGAACAAATTTTACAAACTAGAATGGAGAGAGAGAACTTTGTTACTCTATGAAAGCCGTTAGAGCCTAAGACGAACACATAAATAATAGGTATTTATGCTGCTACTTTTGTTTGAATTCATTACTTCAAAGCTGTATGGAATTAAATTATAAAGATTGCTTTTTCCACAAATTACATGTTTGTCAAAACGACGAAAGCTGATTTCATACATTACAAGCTGGATTAGTTAACAAACTTAAGAAATCCTCCACCACATCCGAACTGTGTCACAACCCATATAATGCCATTCTAAACTCCCGTACAGTAGTAGGCCTAACTTATCCGTTGGTGAAAAGCGTCAAACTACGCTTCAGGTTATATATATTGTTGATGGTTTGTAGTTCTTAGCTCAGGTGATTAACTGCCTTATCGCAACCTTTACGATAACACTTCAACAATCGGTGTTACATTTTATGTTACAAAGATAGACGCTTAACTTCCTCAAATACTTCTTAATTGTAACGTACCGTCTGAGTCTTTAGCTTCTAGGTCTATAGCTTCCACAACAACCACGTTCAAAACTGGTATAGGTGGCTGAAAATGAAAAACAAAAGTAATAATGTTAGCTATAAAGTAGCTTTTGGTCTGAAATAACTATATAAGATAGATTAGGTCATCGCATACTAAAACACAAAAATATTAATGTTAGCTATAAAGTAGCTCGGGTCTCGTATATTGAAACATGAAATATTACTATTAGCTATAAAGTAGCTTGAGTTTCATATATTGAAACATGAAATATTACTATTAGCTATAAAGTAGCTTGGGTCTCGTATATTGAAACACAAAATATTATTAGCTATAAGGTAGCCTGGGTCTCGTATATTGAAACAAAAATATTACTATTAGCTAGAAGGTAGCTTGGGTCTCGTATATTGAAACAAAAATATCGTTAGCTATAAAGTAGCCTGGGTCTGATATACTGAAACACAAAAATATTATTATTAACTATGATAGAAATTAATAAAAACCCTATAACCCGAGCGCTTTCGAAAGGTGGACCTTTCTTCTTTCAGGGGCAAACTGGGAGCTATTAACTATGAAGTTTCGTTTAAACATATACTTATTAGTATTAGTTGTAAAAAGGCTTAGGTTTCGTATAATGAAACACAAACAGATATTACTATTAGCTATAAAGTAGCTTGGGTCTCGTATATTGAAACACATAATTATTACTATTATTTATAAGGTAGTCTGAAGTTTCCATATTGAAACAAAGACGTTATTATTAGCTATAAGGTAGCTTGGGTCTCGTATATTGAAACACGTAATTATTACTATTATTTATAAGGTAGTCTGGAGTTTCCATATTGAAACAAAGACGTTATTATTAGTCATAAGGTAGCTTGGGTTTTGTTTATTGAAACACCAATTTTCGTAATCACCCTTTATGTAGTATTCTTCAATCGAAAATACATCTTTAGACTCTGCTAGCCACCTTGTGGACTACCAACTAATTATGCAAAACATCTATGCATAGAGTGTTAAACCTTTTACATGCGTGTTCTTTAGTAGTTAATCTAAAAGAAAAATGAATCCATGGCACGAGGTTATATTTCAAACTAGTATTTTTCCTACTGTTTTACCTTTTCTTCTTGAGCAACTGCAAGCAGCCGCCGATGATTATCGGAAGACATTCCGAAAGCTTCTTGGGCATAATCATAGAGGTCGCCAGCATAGGCATCATAATTCCCACTGCTTGCTCCAAGTTTGTGCTTGATGGTATATAAAACCTCTACGTAAAGCTGCTCAAACTTTGAACATAAAAAAAAGAAACATACATTTAATCTGAAATAGTTTATTACTAATTAAATAGAACAAAAATATGGACATTTCTCTTACATCTTATTTCTATAATTTATTTTCTTTGTCATTAAAATATCAAAACACACGCACGTTTACATGGATAAAAAAATTATTACGTTACACAGCACGTCTTGTAAACGTACATCATAATAATAACATCGAAGAAATTAAAACAATGACAAGGGTAATTTATCTTTAAATATATTTTCAAACTTCCTCGTTTCAGCTGTTTTTAATATAAATATTAGGTCGTCAAGAAATTAATGTTGCGTTTTGAAACACTTTCATTAACCCCCCCCCCCAAAAAAAACAACTTACATCATGTATAATAGGTAACCGAACCGCCTAAACGTCACGTTAGTATAGCTTATATATTGTGTAAAGTTTAGTATATTCTAATCTCTGATAGTGATAGCACACGACGAGACACACATTCGGCATGTAATGCTGTTTGAAAACAAGAAGGGAAACAACGCCTCTGTAGCCACAAAGAATATCAAAGAAGTTTATGGAAATATTTTGAACGTTTGTAAGTGTCTACGGTGGTTCAGCAAATTTAGTTCAGGTGAGTTTAGCATTAAAAACTGTGATTGCAGAGGCCGACATGTTGGAATTGATACTGATGCTCTGATGACGCTTGTTGAGTCTAACACACACTAGTGAAATGGCCCTGAAATTACACGTCTCTCATGAAACAATACATAAACATCTAAGGTATATGGGAAAACTTTATAAATAAGGTGTTTGGGTGCCTCACGAACTTTCCATTGATCATCGTTTCCAACATGTGAACGCTGCTTCGTCTCTTCTGGCGCGTAATGCGCGTGAATCATTTTTGGACAGAATTGTCACCGGTGATGAAAAATGGATCTTCCATGCTAATATTAAACGTCAAAAACAATGTCTCAGTCCAAGACAAAAACCACTTCCGACCCCAAAACATGGACTCCATCCGCAGAAAGTGATGCATTGCATTTGGTGGGACATCAAAGGAGTAATTCATTTCGAACTTCTCGGTCCACAGCGAACTGTCAATGCAGAGATCTATAGTCAGCAAGTAGAACGTTTAAATCAATACATTCATCAGAAATGCCTTTCACTCGTCAATCAAAAAGGTGTTCTTCTTCTCCACGACAATGCACATCCACATGTGGCACGTTTGATGCAACACAGGATTATGGAGTTGGGTTGGGAAGTTCTCCCCACC